>NC_050456.1:43824625-44124625 GCF_903995425.1 Onychomys torridus
GCCCTTTGACAGCCACCAAAAGAATCTGGGTTTTTTTTAATTTTTTTTAAGCATATTCCATTTAGTCTTTGAGAATAGAACATGCATACATGTATTTTGATCATGTCCACTCTCTAACTCCTAGATCCCGCTATCATGACCCCCTCCAAACTTCATGTCTTCCCTTTGCTTAATAACTCTGTGTACAATTAGTGCCACACGGGTGTGGAGCCATTCACTGTCATGTGGTTACCTACAAGAATACACACACACACACACACACACACACACACACACACACACACACACAAGCCAGGTGGTGGTGGCGCATGCCTTTTATCCCAGCACTCAGGAGGCAGAGGCAGGGGGGTCTCTGAGTTCAAGGCCACCCTGGTCTACAGAGTGAGTTCCAGGACAGGCACCAAAACTACACAGAGAAACTCTGTCTTGAAAAAAAAAAAAAAGAGTCCACACCTGTAGTCAGAAGTTTTCCTGTGTCCCACCTGGCCCACTGTTGGGATAAATCTCTCACCCACAGTCCCACAGCCTTTTATAAAATAATCACACAGAGGTTTAATATCAATTATAATTTCTTGGCCATTTGCTCAGGTTTATTACTGACTAGCTCTTACACTTAAATTAACCCATAATTCTTATCTATGTTTAGCCACAAGGCTTGGTACCTTTTTTCAGTTCTGTCTTCACATCTTGCTTCCTCTGTGTCTGGCTGGTGACTCCTTCCAGACTCTGCCTTTCTCTTCCTGTCTATCTGTTTGTATCTCCTGCCTGCCTTTATGCTGCTTTGCCATAGGCCAATACAGGTTTATTTATTAACCAGTCAGAGCAACACATATTCACAGCATACAGAAAGACATCCCAAAGCACTTCCCCTTTTCTGTCTAATCAAAAAGGAAGGTTTTAACTTTAACCTAGTAAAATTACATATAATAAAAGAGTTATCAAGCAAGGATTACAGTTACCATATCTAGTCTATTTATATTTGGCAAATTTAAAGAAAATATTCTATCTACCCTATATTTGTGAATCTAAGGTTTCATATCTAATTTATCTTTTATCATAACAAGGAAAATTATAACTATCTGACCTTCAACTATATCAAAGACCTCAGAAGGATATAATATTACCTAAGTAAACAGGAAATGCATTGTAAGCAACTTCCAAAAATCTAGAATGACAGAGACAGCTGTCTGTCTGGACAGTCACTGCAATGTTGGGGCATCCGTCTTCAGCCTATAGGCCTTGAGTTTTTTTATCGCTTCTCCATGTGCCCTGTAGAATATCTGGCAGTCTCTACTGTGAAGCAGGAATCTGAAGAACCATTTTATCCTGCAAAGTTCAGTGGTCACCTTCCTATGGGTCCTCCATGTCCAGTTTATACAACATACTCTCAATCAGTTGACATAAGGGCACTTTTTTGCCCAGTGGCTAATTTTTGCCACAAAGAAAGCAAACTCTATTATGAGTTTCTTCAATGCCCATCTCCTCCTTGAAATAATTGGTGCTGCCAGGAACAGACATGTCTCATTGTCCAGAAAAGTCTAAGTTCTTAAAACATTTTAAATGCTATATTCTGTAGGTCTTTGGAGTGTTTAAAGATTACCTATCTATCGGAAATATATCTACATCTAGAAAACTTAACTAACATGACTGTAAGTTTGATTATCATAGATGACTAGTTATTAATCTGTATTTCTTAATTATGCATTACAATTTCAAATGAGGTGCACAAACATACCTTAAACAAGAATATATATATTATAACAAAATTAACTTTTAATTTGTATCAATAAACTAAAATACATAGCAATGTAAAACGTTTTAAGCAAGTTGTTACTCTTTATCCTATCATTTCTATACACACCCCCAAATTAAACTCCTTCTCCTTCTCCCTCTCCCAGCAACCATCAACTGCCAACAGCTCCTCGGCTAGGGATGGGGCCTTGTGAGCCCCTCTCCCAGGTCATCATGGATACTCTCATCTCGGCCTCTAAGTATATAAATCTCTTTCATTCTCATGTCAACAGTTAAAATATGTGGAACAAAAACATTTTTTAAACACCAAATTGGCTACTGTCCATGGGAGAAAGCTTCCTACTTGCCAGTGTCTTCTTGTGAGGCACACAACAGACAAACATCTGTAGATAGGAATGGTACTTTGAAAAAAGATGTAACTTCATTTTTTGTGTTTTGCCTTTTCCATTCTTTTGCCAAAGAATATAAGTTAAGTATACAAACTTTTTAGGCAAAAGAAAAAAAAATAGAAGGATCCAAGAGGGCCTGGAAATGAACTGGATAATCAGGAAAACAAGCCACATCCCTCTCGGTGCATTTTTCCCATATCTTGAAATATTTCTAGAAATGCCACAGTGACAGCTGGCATTCTTTATGAGAGCCCTGAGACCACCAGCAGTCCCAGGGGATCTCTTCGAAGGGCAGCCAGTGCCAATAGGCCACAGCCACACACCGTGGATCCCACAGAGCTTCAAAGTGACTTACAAAGTAAGCCATCTCTGTAAAATAAAGCGATAAAGGAGAGTCGAATAGCGAAGGAGAGTCGAATAGTGAAGTAAGGGACCAAATGGCAAATGAAGCGAAGGAGACCTGCAGGTACAAAGGAAAGCAGAGCTCAGAGCTGCAAGCCACAGGGAAATGTAACGGAATCCAGCTACTATCACAAAAGCTACTGCTTGGAAAGGTCAAGGACTTTTCCGAAGGTCAAGCCATGGCTTAAGAAGTCTTGGTGATTTTCAGCACATATATATATATATATATATATATATATATATATATATATATATATAAAAGCTGGTTCCTACAATGATTTTCTTGTATGCTATGTGTGCTTCCAAGAACTCCTAACAGTGTATTTATCTAAAATACCTATCAAGCATCCAAGGCTAAACAATCTCCTGAACTAAGGTAGCATAAGTTTCCCTTATGGAAACGACTGTCTCCTAGGTCAGGTGGATAGCTTTATTTCTTGTGCAATTTAAACTGAGACCCTCCCTTCTTAATAACACCATAGATTCCTAACTTCTTACCTAACCACTTCTAGGAATGTAGACTGAGCACATAAATCCCCTTTTCTTTTTTTTATTTTTTTTATAATTTAATTTAATTTTACATATCAGCCATGGGTTCCCCTGTCCTCCCCCCTCCCCCCCCCCCCACCTTACCCCCAGCCCACCCCCCATTTCCATCTCCTCCAGGGCAAACAAAGACTTCCCTGGGGATTCAACTCAACCTGGTAGATTCAGTCCAGGCAGGTCCAGTCCCCTCCTCCCAGGCTGAGTGTCCATGCATAAGCCCCAGGTTCCAAACAGCCAGCTCATGCACTAAGGACAGGTCCTGGTCCCACTGCCTGGGTGCCTCCCAAACAGTTCAAGCTAATCAACTGTCTCACTTATCCAGAGGGCCTGATCCAGTTGGGGGCTCCTCAGCTATTGGTTCATAGTTCATGTGTTTCCATTAGTTTGACTATTTGTCCCTATGCTTTTTCTAATCTTGGTCTCAACAATTCTCGCTCATACAATCCCTCCTCCTTCTCGCCAACTGGACTCCTGGAGCTCCTGGGGGCCTGGCCATGGCTCTTTGCATCTGCTTCCCTCAGTCATTGGATGAGATTTCTAGCATGACAGTCAGGGTGTTTGGCCATCTGATGACCAGACTAGGTCATTAGCTCTCAGTTGACGTCCTTCTTTACCAATCACTTTTTGGATTGTAAAAGAAAACCAGATGGTCACTCCCTGAGGAAAACTCTTGTCTACCTTTATGCCTGGTGACCTTGCTCAGCCAGAGGATTGCTATTGCTTAGTTTTATAACTGAATACCTGAAAGATAAGGAAGCTGAGAGGTATAAGGAGACTGGGAGGAGGATTGGAGAGAGGACTTGAGGATGAGATGGAGAAGAGAAAAGAGAATGGCAGAACTAGATGGGGAAGAACTAGATTGAAGGGCTAGAGAGAGGACTAGAGGAACGAGATGGAAGATGAAGAAGAGCCAGATGGGGAAGAACAAGATGAGGAAGAACAAGATGAGAGAGGAGATGGGAGAGGAGCTGAGATGGGAAAGAACTAGATGGATAAGAACCTAGATGGGGCAGAACTAAGATGAGAGAATTAAGATAGAACTTAGAGGAGACAGCAGGTGAAGGTAGAGAGAAATCAGGCAAGAAAGGAGCTAGGCATGAGAGCAGAACAGAAGCTGTAGAGAGAAAACTGACACAGAACAATAAAGTGTATGAACTAAAACGTTTCATGTACATAGATTCATTTCCTATCATCAAAGATTAAATTATCATCTGGTTGTGGATTCTTCCCAGATCCTGGGAGGGACTATCGAGGGGCTGGACCCCAGTAGTCTCCATTAGTTCAGTGTGGGAATTCTGGGGGTGCCTGAGGCTTCTAGGCACTCCCTCCACCCCAAGAGTGTGCCATTCTGGAGGAAGATAGCTGAAAGCGGGTGGGGCTGCCAGTCTCTTCAACTCTGTCTGTGCAGCAAGGAAAAGGTTGTTGATTCTTTGAGGAACTTAAAAGACACTAAAGGTCAAAAGTATCCCATCTGCTGGCAATGTGTCATAGAAGGCAGAGATGACTGGATGAGTGGGGGATGGAGATGGGGTAAGTGTGTGTGTGTGTGTGTGTGTGTGTGTGTGTGTGTGTGTGTGTGTGTCAGAGTGGATACATGGGTGGATGGGTGGGTGGATGGAGGGATAAAAGGGTAGGTAGAGGATAGATAGATAACTTTTCCCCTGACTGAACTTCTTCCTCTAGATAACACTCTCTGATGTACTTCCTTCGACATGTCATGTACAAAATGGAGGGTGGGGATAGCAGTGTCCACTTCATAGGATTATTGCTTGCCACATAGTTGGTCTGGGAGTTGCAAGTCAAAGCAGCTACACTTTTGCACAAGTGTGCTCCTACAGCCATGGTGCTTAGCAGCATGCTCACTAATATGATGCTATGAGTAGATGACATCTTTGGCAGGTACTTAGGCCTGAGGGCAGAAGCCAAAGGATAGAATCCATGCCCTCATAATAGAGATCCCAGAGAGCCGCCTGCTCTTTTTGCATGTGGGGATACAGCAAGATGCAGTGGTCTCTTGCCAAATGTGCCCGCATCTTCATCCGGGACTTTCCAGCCTCTAGAACGGAAAAATGAAGAAATTCACTTGTGTTGTTTAAAAGCTACCCAGAGCCAGAGATGGTGGCATGTTCCCGTAACAACAGCATTTGGGAGACAGAGGCAAGGAGATCTTGAGTTCAAGCCCAGCCTGGGTGCTACATGGTGGGACTTTGTCTCAAAAAAACAAGCAAGAAAAGAAGAAAAGCAGACAAGAGTCTGTAATCCCAGCATACAGAGGCAGGAGAATCTGCGTCTGAGGCCAGCCTGGGGACATAGAACAGTGTCATGGGGTGGGGAGTTGGGGGGAAGGGCGGGGGTGAAAGAGAGGGGGAAAAAAGTTTAAAAAAAAAGGCTACCCAGATCCCGGATTGTGGTGTTTTATTTTAGGTATTACAAGTACTTAAGACATTGTTCGCAGCCGAGTTTGATTTCCCATCTGCACAGTGATAACTCATCTGCATGGCCACTGGGAAGCAAAAGGAAGCTGCTGAGAGGTGAGACCAGAGCTGGACAAGGCTCCTCCTCCTAGAGCTGTCCCGACTTTCAGAACTGTGTCAAATGCCACCTGTCACAGCACGGCTCAGTCCCATCCCAGTTTTAATTTCTTCTTCTGTCTTCATTTGATTTTTATTTTGTGTATGTGGACAATGTGTATACCCGCACGTGTGTCTAATGCACATTCACATATGTGAGTATGGGTGCACATAAGACATGCTGTGAAAGTCAGAGAACAGCATCCAGTGCCAGTCTGCATCCGCACCTCATTCAAGACAAGGTCTCCTTGTTCCCCTCTGCATACACCAGGTGGACTGGACTCCAGCGTCTGGCACTCTCCTGTCTCCATCTCCCATCTCACTATAGGAACTCTGGGATTACAAAGACAGGCTATTGCTCTTGGCTTTACCTACCTCTGGCTCCAGCTGGGTCCTCACATTTGCACGGCACTCTACCTCCGGAGCTATCACTTCAGCCCACGATTTGTTTCACTGTGAAGACAGTTCTAAAGTACAAATGTGAGTACACGTTGTATCAGTGTGTTCTGTTTTTAATGCAAAGGGAGTCACAATGAGGCCCAAGCATTAAAAGCAGTATATGAAGGGTTAAAGAGATCATGTGTGTTTCCCTTGTGAATCATTAACATTCCTTAATTTTCTTCACAAGCATGTACCCTTTGTCTTCTTTCTATATGTGCATACAGCTATAAATCTTTCCACTCCACTGAACACCAAACCAAAAAACGTGATGAAAAGTCTCATCACACTGAAAAACATAATAAACTAATCTTGTGACTGAGAAGAGACAATTCAGGTCAGGGAGACGGCTCAGCAGGTACAAAAACACTTGCAGCAGAAGGCTAATGACCTGAGTTCAATACCCGCACCCCACACGGTAGAAGGAGAGAGCACTAACCCCTGAATCCTGCCCTCTGGTGTCCACACAATCGCCAGGACACACATGTGCACATGTGTGTCCACATAGATCATATAGACACAATCATAATCACTAAAAATAGAGACACTACAAGACTATCACAGTCAATCAGTAACATGCCCATCTCATGTCCAAGAATACACCATCGATTGCTGCACCGGCGGCTTACAGAGTTAAACACCTATGCTTGAACTCCAGCCCTTCAGCTAGTGGTGTGAGTAGTCCTGTAAGTGCATTCTGTAAGCTTCCGTGTGACTATAAAAGAGAGTGCAGGATAGTATTGTCACACAAGAAGATCTGTGGTGAAGATGATGTGCGTCTCAATCTGAGTTCTCTCAAGAGCAAAGTTTGAGTCTGGACTTAGATTCAGACAGCCTGGGAGGGACTAGGTAAGCTTGAGAGCAAGAGAGGCAGGGAGAAACCTCACACCTACCACTTCTTAAACGGATACCTTGTTTGGGCTGTAATCACTCTGGGTCACAGTGGCTCAGCAGCTCCAAGCAATTTATAAGAAAGCTTGTAGAATGACCCTCGAGATCATCACCTCTGACGTGGAAAGCCAGAGTGTTTATCCACTCCTGGTACTTTTAGCTTCCCTGTTCAACACTGGACTGTTTGGTGTCTGAGCACCTTCCCCAGCTTTACAAGGACCTCTAAGATGGGAAAACTGAGACATGCCCTAGAAGTGGGCAGTGACAGCAGGCTTGGAGCATTTCACCACAGCTGTGTGAAAAGCCAAGCAGACCTGGACACTGTGGCATGGACTCGGGTTGTCTGGAGTTATGTGTGAAGCACTCAGCATAGGATGTGGAGAAAGGCAGCTGATGGATATGTTTTAATTAGTAGAACCAACACTGGGGTGTGAGATGGGCCAACTCCATCCAGATCCTGGGTCTTAAAGACTAAGTAACATTGGTACACACTCAGATACACGCTGCGAGAGAGAATGCCTGTGGAGAAAGGTATAAAATAATGACACAATTATCATTGTACAAGATTCCAAGTGTCTGCAGGATGTTGTATCACAAATACTGAATAGGCAGGCTGGAACTTTTTTAAATAATATTTTTATCTGTTTTTTGAGAGTAATGTATTTTGATCATATTCATTCTCCTTTCCCAACTCCTCCCAGATCTTGCCCTACCCAACTTCATTTTCCTTTCTGTGTGTCTGTGTGTCTGTGTGTGTCTGTCTCTGTCTCTGCCTCTCTCTCTGTCTCTCTCTCTCTGTCTCTCTCTCTGTCTCTCTGTCTCTCTCTCTCTCTGTCTCTCTCTCTGTCTCTCTCTCTCTCTCTCTCTCTCTCTCTCTCTCTCTCTCTGTGTGTGTGTGTGTGTGTGTGTGTGTGTGTGTGTGTCTTCTTTTTTAAACCCATTGAGTCTAGTTTGGGTTGGCCAGCTACTCTTGGGCATGAGGTCTGCCCTGGAGTCTGGTCAATATACCGGGTATCAGACCACTGAAGGAAGTGACTTTCCTTCTCCCAGCAGCAAACGTGTGCCAATAAGACTTGAAGAAGTCCAACACCAACAGACCCGCTAACATGGAAAGGGGAAACCCCACTGAACCCCCCACCTAGGCAAAGAATGAAACGTAACTGAGGAATGGGGATGAGTCCCCTAATTGGTTATTCAGTACCAAGTGGTCATCCCTGAAGTCATCTGCATACAAGTAACACTATCCAGACTAAGCAGGCTCTACCTACACACACACACACACACACACACACACACACACACACACACACACAGAGAGAGAGAGAGAGAGAGAGAGAGAGAGAGAGAGAGAGAGAAGCCATGATTTTGAGGAGAAAAGTGTGGGGTGCATGGGATCAGAGGGAAGGAGGAAATAGAGGGAGAAATGATGTAATTATATTTTAACCTTAAAATGCATTTTAAAAGTATCAATTTCATCACCACAGTGACTCACAACTGGTCAACATGCAGAGAATAAAAGACTTTGAAGTATTCATCATAAATGGAATGTCTATATCAGCACTTTCCCTCAAGGCCTTGAGGGGAAGGATATGAGATAGACAGCAGGTTTTGAAAGATGGAGAGAGGTGACTGACTGTAAGAGCCAGAACTGGTAGAGGACTCGAAGGGCACAGCATCTTCCAGACACAACAGGGCCGATGCACATGAACTCACAGAGAGAGTGACAGCACACCTAAGACCTACACAGATTCACACCAGACAAAATCCCAGCATGGGGGAGGGGAAGTGGACAGGAAGTCCCACCCCCAGCTTGGCCTGGACCTTTGATGTGCACCTTATGAGAGATGTACAAGCTGGAGATGTCTTCATTCGTATTCATATGCTGACATGAATCCTTGAGGCAGACAAGGTGAAGAGAGAAGAGGGTTAATAATGGACCCCAGAGCTGAGGTGATGACTCAGTGGGTAAGAGCCCTTGCTGTGCAAAAATGAGGACCTGAGTTCAAATCCTAAGCCCCATGCAAAAAGCCAGACCCGGGTAAGCATGTTAATAATCTCATCACCTGGGGGTTGGGGAGAAACAGGAGGCTGCCATTTAGACTTGCCAGCAGCCAGCCTAGTTCCAGGTTCAGTGAGAAATCCTCTCTCAAGGGAATAAGACAGAGAATGAAAGTATGTGAAACCCACCACCTTCCTCCAGCCCGTGGGTGAGCATGGTATGGTGCACACACATAGAGGTACACATATATTATCCATGTATACAGCACACACTCACAAAAGAATCAACTTTGGATATCAGTGGTATTTAAGTAACTATGATGGATAAGGATGCTGGAAAGCAAATACAAAAGGACAATCCTACCAGGAAAGCAGGAGGCAGCAGGAGCGGGTGGTGTCATGGAAACCAGAGGAGAGCAAATCTCAAAGAAGGGGTATTCAACAGTCTCAAATGCTGCCGAGAACAACAGAAAAACAACCTGAAAAATGCTCACTATACACATTTTAAAGATGCAATTAATCGGACATGGATTCCAGGAAATTTTTTTAATGTAATACGAAGTTATCTGAAAACTATAGAAGCAATCACAGCAATGTATAAAAATCAAGGCACTAATTCAATTCAATATGAGATTCTCCTGAATGCCTAATATTCCCAGAGCATCAAAGGGACTGACTGGCAGGGCATCATGTAAAGTTAATAATTATGGATTCTTTGAACCTTTTCTTCCATTTTGTTTTGTGAGAAGTGATGTTTATGACATGGGCATAGCATGTTATGAAAGTATCCACATTGTGTGTGTTGCCTAATCACAAGCATTCCCCGACTCTTTCTCAACCAGAATGCAAAGCGTGTCACCAAACAACGGAAGCATTGCAAGTCAGTCTATTTATTAGGATGCTCACTGGCTTTTCCAAACACCTGCTGAGATGTCTTCTTCCATCTAGGATTTGTTTCCTTGAAGTGATAAGGAGTTGGGTTTTAGCTCTGTGGTTGGGACCCAATGACCACTAGGTGGAGAAAGACACCTGGTGACCTTTTGCAACAAGGCCATGAGCTGAAGTTTTAGGGGCTTCATTAGTAACAATTAGTAACTGTAGGAGGATTCAGTGGTGAACAAAAGCCGTGCCTGTGAATGGTGATAGCAGCTACACCATGCACTCAGCTCACTGCTCTTTTCCCTGGAATCTCTGCACTCCCTTTCCAAGAATGAGCTGTATGCTCTTTTGGCTAAGCTAACCTCAACATTTGAACTAGTGTGTCTCTTTCAAACGGCCCCAGGGAACACAGCCTGGGGTTACCTCTGTGTGAGAGAGATCGTGCCCCGCTTCTTCTCCCCTTCCATTAATCCTCAGACACTGTCCTGAGCTCAAAAACCATAAAGGATCAAACCAGCTGTATCACCCAGAAATAGCTGTGTGTTTACATGGGACCTCAGAACAAATGGTCTTCAGCATCTAAAGGAATGAAACTCTAATGGGAAAATTTAAGAACAAAAGCCAATACATTCACAGCGCATCCTGAGACTTGATCATTCACATAGATAATAAAAAGAAACCTGTTCCTCCAGCCAGAAGACAGTTACATTCAAGAAAACTAAAACCCTCAGCTTCATCATCTCCCAGCTCTCAACCAGAGCATGAGCTGGTATTCTGTTTCTTTCTCATCTTTTCCTCTGACTTCATGTGTCTCTTATTTTTAGTATTTATAGCAAATAAAGTAATGTATTTTCCCATTCCTCATCTAGATATTCAGGCACACCCAGCTATGTGAATTATGTATTGGGAAATGTCTTCTCACTTTCTGACTCATGCATGCTGGCAGAGAGGAAAACTAAGAACAGTTGTAATTGTTTTATAAACATAATTACCATATTGCCTTGGAATATTCCAGCATATCTTCTTAATTTTGACATAAATAAAAAGATGAAAGTGTGACTGTGGATTATGAGATTAGGAATGGGGAAACACGGAGCCCAGCGAGAGAATAAATAAAGACTTGATGGACATACCAAGTAGGGCCACCCCGTTGAAAGCCCTGATGCCCCTTCTTACCCAGATTTTCCTCTCTCACCTTGCAGGGGAGGTGTTTCCACTAGTTGATTCCTTATTCGTCTCTACAGGATGGTTTTCCTGCTGTCTTCAATCCTGTATGGATGCCAACAGGTCTAAAGAGATACAACTGATTTAGATGATGGTTAAAAATCACTCTAATTAACCTACTTGGTATCTGGAGATCAAATCTTCTACTCAGCTACTATTTCAACCTTGAAGAAACCCTGCAAGCTTCATGATGCATAAGGACTTCAGAGTGGAGATGTTAGGAATGACCTAACCCCTGCCCTGTGGTCAATGGATGGAACAATAAAGGCTTGAGAAACAACGTACATGCATTTAATCTCCTAACAATGGTGACAGGTTCAAACACACATCCAAGCCTGCACCTGTTCAGTATCTCAATACTTGTAGAATGATTTTTTTCCCTTGTTATTGTAGAGTAAGTCAGGGCTTATTACGTTAAGAGGCTAGGAGAGCTTTTAATAATGAAAGCTTCAGATTTCAACATTTCATCTCCAAAATGAGGTCAAACCTTTCATTACATAAAGGCAGGAATAAGACAAATACCACACAACTCTGAACTTGGTTCTCTTCCAGACCACCCTGTATGGTACCAAAAGCTTACACACAGCACAATTCTGAAGCACAATCCCTTCTGTGTGAGTGCACACTTTTCACCACCCATTTGTTACATGCTATTGGGTAAATTAGATATGTGCTTTAGTATTTCATTCTTATATGTACTGGAAGATTCAAAAATAAAGGCACTTTGACCTCTTTGGAGAAAGGGCTGGGGGGGAAAGAAGTACCAGGTTGTTATGGGAGAAAACAGGGAAAACGTAGGGGCATTATTCATACTTTCCTTCTGTTTGAAGTTTTGTAATAGCATGTCATGTAATCTCACATGATCCCATGCACTGCACTTCTCTCAGTAGCCTCCAGAGTGGTGCCATTGTCACACCCAATGCGCAGATAAGGAAAGTGACACAGGATAAGTGTGCAAGCATGTGTAGCTAGAAAGTGACCGTGCCAGGGCTAAAGAGAACACAGTCCTGGCTATCATCACAGCCACATTCTAATGACTCTAGATCACCATCTCCAGGTGTGGATTTACCTCCATAGAGCACCCCTAATACTTCAGGAAAGTCAACAGCAGTCCTTAGTTACCATGGAGTGGGCTGTCCATCACCCAGTAAGTCCTTCCTCTGGGCACATCCCCTCCATATCCTAACAGTATGGAGGCTGTGAGGCATCTAGTTTGTCCCAGACAAGGAAGTGTTTACATGAGGTCAGGGTGTGAGCCTTACTCTCAAAGCTTAAGGTCAGTGGTGTCAGAATCAACCCTAACAGGTCTGGCCAGAGACCTACATCCTGTACCCAGACAGGTTCTATGCTCACTTCTGCCACTAGCCACATATTTCCTGTTTTATTTTATAACCTATTCAGTAGTACCACCAAAGCTTTTCTGCTCATATTGAGTAACAAACAAACCCCACTCTGTCTGCACAGATCCTAAAGAACAAGGCTTTATCCAGCATTCTCTCAGAGTCAGTGATAGACCCAACCACAACAAAGCCTAAAGACACATGGGCTGCAAACCCAGGACCAAGCAAGATAAAGTGAGAGGCTTAAGAGAGTCACCTCTGGGAGTCATCTGCCTTTCCTGAGTCTCTTACAGCTGCACCTATAGACAAGATTCCTATAAGGACGAGGGTCATGATTCATGGCCACATCTGCTCTGGCCTGGCTGGCCTCTGTCTCCATCCCCACAGAGGACTCCTAAAGGGGCAGAGCTTCACAGAGTTTTGGACACTCTTCATGTCCTGAGTTGGAGACACTTCTGAGACTGAGTGTCTACTGTGACGTGTAAATGATTGTTCGTGTAGATCGGGCTTTCCAGCAGCCAGCTGCTACATCTTGGAATGTGGATATGTGTGTGCTGCTTCCTTAAAGAGGGATGAAATGGCCAAGGAAAAAACAAACGTAGACTCAGACCCACCCAGTGGACAGGCCTCAAGAAGTTCATTCCAAGAAGCAGAAGACAGTGTCCAGAGTGTTCAAGATAACAAAGGAAGTGGTCCAGGCAAGCTGTCAGCCTCAGGAACACAGTGCGTGCACACACACACACACACACACACACACACACACACACACACACACGAGCAGGGGGGACACCTCGGATCTCCTTAGAGATCCGAGGAGAAAGGGACCTTTGGGGAAAGGACAAGGTCTGGGGTCAGAATCACACTGGCATCCCCAGCATTCCCAGAGACAGACAGAGACATGCCCCAGCCTGAAAGGATCAAGACCCAGGCAGGTATCTGAGATCTCCATCTGGCTAAGGAAACATGATGTGTCTCTGTCCCTAAAATCCATATGGAAGGCCTGAAGTTCAGGACAAAACCTCCGTGATCAGAACGGAGATACAAGTCCAGCACCAGGCCCGGTGCTCTGACGCCTGGCTGTTCACAGTCAGAATGGATGTGACAGTGAGACAAGGGGGGAGGGGCTGCCACTGTCCCACAGCTGAGAAGACAGTGCCTCTGGGTCACAAGGACTAAAATGGGGTCAGGCAGAGTCCATGCAACACTCTTCCTCTCCAGGAAAAGGTGCTCCATGCACGCACAGGTTATCCTGTGGGCTCAGGATGTGGCAAGTAGCCAACATTCGGTTACAAACCCCTAGCCACTGCGCCCTCTCTCCCAGAAGCCAGGCTGTGGCCCCTGCAGTCTCTCTCCCTGGATGGATAATTGAAATGGAACCTCCTGTGGCCTTGCCAGTCTTCTTTCCCGCTGCAGCTCCAGCTGGCCTCCCCTACCCATGCTGTCCAGATCCAAGATGGCCTTTAGCTGTAGCCCGGCTTTATCAGTACCTTACTGATAGTACATAGGCTATGCTAGGTAGTACAGAACTTTCCTCTCCTCCTGGAAACCCATAAGAGCCAAAAGCCCCTTTGTTCATTGAAATTGAAGAGACTTGAAGGCTCTCTGCTTTCAGGGTCCATGGTGGCTGCCTATGACCATCATGCTGTAGCCCTCCTAATAAAATACATCTGAAGAGAAATTTTGTCTCAGCTTTCTTCCTGTGATCTTGTGCTATTTTTCAATAAGCTTTGAGTGTCCTTGTGTTATTTAGAAAATGACACCTTTCCAAGTGGGATAGACCTAGACCAGGCCTGATATATACAAACCAGGCTCAGTGATAACCTCCAGTGTGTTCTAAGACCGTTCTGGAAGAGCTGTGAACAAACATCTGCTCACTCCAGAGAGAGAGTGGAAACAGACCATGAAACGATTCCACCCAGTCTAACTCAGTAAGTCAGAGAGCTTATTGGTGCTCAGGAAGCACTACTATGGAAGCATGGATGGCACAAAGGCAACTGAAAAGCCACCTCATCATGATTGACAGCTCATGAAAGCTGCATTTCTGAACCTCCCTACACAACTTGCAGACAAGCAGCCTAACCGGGTCTCATGGGAAAGTCTCCCTCCCTAGTAACTGCTTACTAGTTTT
Source organism: Onychomys torridus (assembly GCF_903995425.1). NCBI lineage: Eukaryota > Metazoa > Chordata > Mammalia > Rodentia > Cricetidae > Onychomys > Onychomys torridus. The sequence continues at coordinate 43,839,183 of NC_050456.1, forward strand.
ATGTAACCTTGGGGAGGGTCCTTTGACTCATAACTTCCAGGAACTTCCTGAGCCTTGTAAGTTTCCTTTATTTCCTGAGACTCGTGGAGGGACCTCTGTCCTCCCTCCAAGAAGGAATGTTTCAGTTCATGGGAACTGACCCACACACTTTCCTTGTGTGGACATCCCTGGACAGACAGTCACAACCTACAAACCCTGTGCTTCCCATGTGGAAGGTTCAATGGATTAACAAAAGCATCCTGTGGAAAGCAAAACAAAGCCTCCTCTTCAAACCCTGCAGGTCAGAGAAAGTAGAATCAGACAAAACCCCAAAGTTTACTACAGTGTGAATTCAAACTTAGAAATCTGAGAAACTCCAGAGTAAATGTTTTGGCCAAAACATTTCTATAGTGTGGCTTTCTTTTCAAAGTCAAGACAGGTTCCTGCTCTGTCATCCCTAGCCCTTCCTCACAGTTCTCATTATCTGTGACAAAATGGAAGATAAGTTGGACAGATGTGCCATTTGGAGGCCAAGTTCTGTGCAGAGCTTTTGTTCCGGAAACAGCATCTGGCTCCAGGACTTTCAGCCCCTTGGAGAATCGGCGGCCTTGGAGAATCGACTTGGCAGAAGCACAGCTGTGCAGCATCTGACTTCATCCTTCCCCATCTACCCTTTCCTATCACTCAAGGTGGACCCCAGAGAGGTCAGAGAAAGATTCTGGTGAGGACAGGATAGTGCTGGCACTGAGTCTTGACTCTTAGTAGCCACAGGGACTGAGCTCTGGCCATGCAGCAGCCAGGCTCTGTCACCATGTTATGGTTCAAAGGAGTTAGCCATCACATCGGGCAATGGGAGGAAGCAAGCATGTGATAAATGGGTGGAGAGGAGCAAAGAAGTATTGATAAACGGGAGGTGGAGTGCAAAAGAAAATGTTCTTTGAAAGTAGGACCTTTTCTGTCAGTGAGGCCAGGGAATGGAAAATGAAGGAAGAAACATGTAAAGGTCATTTAAAAAGGAAGAGCAGTGCTGGGTAGTGATGGCACATGCCTTTAATCCCAGCACTTGGGAGGAGGTAGGTGGATCTCTGTGAGTTCAAGGCCAGCCTCATCTACAGAGTGAGTTCCAGGACAGCCAGAGTTACACAGAGGAAGCCTTGAGAGAGAGAGAGAGAGAGAGAGAGAGAGAGAGAGAGAGAGAGACCCAAGTGGATTTCAGAAAACCTTTGGCTTTGAACCAAGAGGGCTTGGGTCTCATAACTCTTTGAATAATCTTTACATTTCCTAGAATTTATATGTGCTCATTAGAGAAACTTAAAAGGTTCCAAATACTATTAAGGATGCTAAGACTGTTCCTTGAGCCACAAATTTATTTAATGCTATGGTCAGACAGACAGACAGATAACAGCATGGCAGGGACTCTGGGGAGCATTCAGACCCCAGCATCAGCAACCTACAGCATGATGGGGGCCCTGATCTCCTGTCTCCAGAGCAACAAGGTCTGTATTCCCAGCTCCAGGTTCAGTAAGAGACTCTGCCTCAAAAATTAAGGAGAGAGAAACTGAGGAAGATACCTGACACTCACCTTTGAATTCTATGTGTGTGCATATGTATGCATGCACACCTAATGTGTTTGTGCACACATGAACATGCACATACCCCCACACACATACACACACACAGAGAGACAGACACACACCCCATAGAGCCTCACCCTCCACTGATCATAACGCCCCTCACAAGGAGTTCACATGCACAAACAAGAGGGGGGAGACTCACTAGTTAAAGAGAACTTACATATCCAACCAGCAGAGATGTGATCACTGGCTCTTCTTACTGAGCCAAAATGCACTTTATTCAATGTATCAGCATAACAGGCAACATTTAGCAATGCCCTTATAGCAGGACATTCAGTCACCTTTAATCTGCTCAGCAGCCACATTAATATCTCTATCCTACAGGTCACAAAATGAACGTTAAACAACTTAACCAAGATCTCATCAAACTGAGTGTAGTGGCACACGCCTTTAATCCCCATACTCAGGAGGCAGAGACAGAAGGATCTCTGCCAGTTTGAAGCCAGCCTAGTCTACACAGTGAGTTCCAATCCAGCCAGGCCTAAACAATACAATCCTGTTTCAAAACACAGAACGAAAAAGGTGGGGTTAGGGAAGGAGAAAAGAAAGGGAAGGAAAATTGAGGGCTAGGCGGGAGGGAGGGGCTGGTTATCTGGATCCACAACTGTATTTCTAATCACCAAACTCAATGAATGGATGGACAGATGGACTGGTGACTGGACTGACATAGGAATGGACAGTGGACCTATTTGCTGACCTTTTGCCTCCAGCTGCACTGACAAAGGTCACATTTGATATGTCAAGAACACACTGAAGTGTGTCAGAGATGATACGCATGGCGATATGGATTTGAACCAACGATATCAAGTTCCACAGCCCCCTTCGATCTTCAGGATCCATGTCGCTGTAACTATGAAGGGAAGCAGCATACTACAATGCCATGTGTAATGGCCAGACAGTATTAGGAGATAGCCAATCAAGTTCTACATCTCCAAGAAGTTTGTCAAAATAGCAAGTATCCCTCCACTCAGCCTTCTGAAAGACCCCCGGAGAGATCTCCCTTCAGGAGAGACCCCCGGCTCAATGAGCACGCAGCGACCACCGATCAGATGCAACAGCATGAGGTTTATTAAAACACAGGTACCTGGGGCAACCAAGCCTCTCGGAAGACCAGCGCGCCTCTGGGTTGGTGGGATGGGTTTTTATAGCAAGAAGCGCGGGAAAGCATTAGTCAAAGGGTTCTGATTGGATAGTTTAAACAAGGCGCAAATGGTTACAAAGCTCTGATTGGACAATTCAAGTGAGGCGCGAATAGTCAAAGGGTTCTGATTGGATAGTTTAAACAAGGCGTGAATGGTTCTGATTGGACAATTCAAGTGAGGCGCGAATATATAAGCATAAATCAAATGGGGCGTGGATTCAGGCTCAGGGCGGTTTGTGGGTTTCCTTGGTAACCAGATATGTGTGTCGACTCAACCCCTATCTAGAATTCCAGCTGCTCTGGTTGCCTTCTAGCTGAATTCCTTTGTTCCCCTACGTGCCTCACAAGCTAGGGGGTTTGCACAACAGGGCAATGCTTATCGGCTATCTGGGCTGCGGTGGGGCCATTCTATTTCCTGGAACTGTCTTTTGTTCCCTTATAAGCCTTGCAAACATAGCATTCCTATAGTGGTGCCGGGTGGTCTTTCACTTCTATTAGTTTCCATTTGCCTATCAGCATCTTCTCCCAATTTTCTCCCCCTAATCTGCCCACTATGGGGCTGCTTCAGTTATTATAATAATTAGAATAATCTCTGCCCTAGTAGAATTTGTGGTCTAAAGGGAAAGCCTGTGGTTAAATGGTTGCATGAGCATATGTTTAACTCCACATTGTTTGGAGGAGTGTCCACAACCCTAGGAAAGAAGCAGCGTGGGTCAGAGCCTCATCTAGATGTCACCCGCATCTGCCCTGGCCCTACCTCTGCAGCCTCCAATCTACCTTCGACCTTCATTGTTTCTCTGCTCAAACAAAAAACTCACATTACGAATATCCCATCTTCTAAACCACATAACCCCCTCACCCCTGTTTAATTTGGCAGCTGTCTTAGCTTCCTAATGCTTCTGAGACAAATGACCACAGATTGGTGCCTTAAAACCACTGTCATTGGCACAGTTCTGAACATGCGCATCCTACTGGGCTAATGTCAGGGTGTCACCATGGCTGTTTTCCTTCTATGGGCTCCAGAAAAGAACTGGTTTGCTTGCTTTTTCCCAGCTTCTGGAAGATACCCCATCCCACGGAGTGTGGCAATTTACCAGCAAATGCATCACTCCCGCCTCTACCCCATGATCACTTCTCAAGTTCACCTCCTTGACTTACAAGGATTCCTATGAATATTCATTCCACTCAGGTACTCTAGGATAATCCCCAACCCTTCAAATCCATTACCTAATTATGTCTATAGGAAAATCTCCCTTGAGGACAAGCAAGATGGCTCAGCAGCTTGGCAGGGAGGCCGCACCAGCTGAGTTTGGTCCTCACTTAAAAAGCCAGATGCAGTGGCATGCATCTGTAATCACAGCTCTTCTAAGGTGAGGTGAGAGGTGGAGACAGGAGAAATCCCACTGAAGCCTGTGGGCCAGTCAGAGCACAAAGTAGGAAACGTGCAAGAGAGACCTTGACTCAAGGTAGATGCAAAGAGGTGACTTGAGACAATTCTCTGACCTCCACATCAGCACACAAACGTCTGCACATGCACAGAGACATGCACACAATAGCAATAAATAAATATTGTAAATCTCTCTTGAAGAACATAACAGAAGGGAATGAAATTGGGATCAAATACATCTATGAAATTATCATAATGAAATCCATTATTGTGTATAATTAATAAAGTTAATAAAACCATTTAAAAATATTTCTTAAATCTTTTTTAACCTGCATAGTAGCCTAGTCACAGACTCCAGGGATTGGGGAGTGGGTATCTTTGAGACTATTAACCTCCCTGTCACAGTGTGCTCATTTTATCCCCTTATCTCCTTTGCCCAGTTCTAGAGAACAAAAAGCCTGTTCTCATCACCCTCTTACCTATTGTGTGCTTCTCATTCCTTCCCTCATAACAAAGCCATGCCATGATTCCAGGAACACACTGGCCAAACAGGAAGAAGGAAGCATCTTGGGTCAACTCCTGAGTCATGACTTTTCCATTGGACTGCTCTCTCTCAGTGTGTGTGTGTGTGTGTGTGTGTGTGTGTGTGTGTGTGTGTGTGTGTTATCTATCTATCTATCTATCTATCTATCTATCTATATCTCCATCCCTCCCTGCCTCCCTCTCTCCTCAGTCCCTCCCCCGCAAAGCCTTTGGCCTTTGTCTTGGATTTGATTTTCCAAAAATCAAAACAGCACATTTCCTGCTTCAGAATGTGCCTGCAGAACAACAGAAAGGCTGTCATTTTTTCCAGGTAGGGTTTATAAAGGGAAAGGCTGAATTGAATTGAACTGTTTGTTGGCTTGGTACAGACATCAAGAAGGTCAATTGAAAGCCTGAAGTTAAAAGTTAACCTAGTTCCCCCACAAAATCTACCCTAACAAAGTAGAAATGCAAGCAACTGTGAACAGGATGAAGAGTAGAAACTCACCTAAATGTTCAAAAAAATTATGAATTATCTTGCATCTATGCCATCTTTCTCCATGCAGCCTTAAAATAATGTTATGAGTATACCAAGTGCCCCAGAAGTAGAACAGTGATAACAGGCAGGTTTAATAAGTTCACAGTAGAGATACTTGATATATGCTTCGATTATTTCACTAAAAGAACCACTGAGCTTTGTGGTGGTATCTGGCTTTCTCTGTGGTTTTCTAATTGTCTCCTATAACTTACACTACTAAATAGCCTAAAAAGTTGTTAACAGTAGGGTTCAATGATTAAATCATCAAAAAGTCAGGGGCTGCACAGATGAATCAGTACTTCAGAGTTCTTCTTGCAGAGGCTCTAAGTTCAGTTCCCAGCATCCACATGGTGACTCACAACTGTCTGTAACTCCAGTTCCAGGAGATCTGACGCCCTCTTCTGGCCCTTCCAGGGTACCAGGAGGCACTTGATGAGCACACATACATGCAGGCACTCACATATACATACACAAGATAATACAAATGAACAAACCCGTTAAAAATGAATGACAAGAATAAGTAAAATGTGTTTTGTTCTGTGTGGCCTGAAAGGTACGTTCTCACACAAACTTTAGATTCCTAAAGTGTTTTGGACACTTGTTTGGAATTTTTATACTCAATACCACTCATGAGACTCCAGGCAGCATCAGTAGCAAATTCAAGATTACCCTCTCTCTTTTTCCTTCATTGTTCTTACCACAGAGGCACACAGCACCTCCCTTAACATGCTACCTATTACCACCATAAGGGCTCACCTGGTGACTGTCCCTTCTACTGGAAAGCTCTTCACGGGTCTCCATGGAGTTCCTTCTTATTGCTAGAATTCAGATCAAATTTCATTTTCTTTTTCCCCCCCATTTTTTAAATGTGTACCTACCGGTGTTTTCCCTGCTTGTGTACCAAAGTACTCCATGCATGCACTGCCCAAACCATCCAGAAGAGGGCGTCAGATCCTCTGAAACAGGAATTAATGTAAGTAGTGAGCCTCCATGTGGGTGCTAAGAATAGAATCCCTTTTCTCTGGAAGAGCAACCCAGTGCTCTTAACCACTGCGCCATCTCCCCAGCCCCTCAAATTTTATTTCCCAGGAGAAATCTCTCAGCACCAGAATTCTTTCCTCCCCCTCTTCTCCCAGCCCATCTTCTGGACACACATCTGAACCGTCCTGCTCATCCATCCAGCTGCCTCTTCTGCCCTCATTTTCCAGATCCTACCACAGTCTTTAACCCCTAAAATGTAAATAAAGCCCACAAGAAACTGCTGCTTTCACCCTGGTGTAGCACAAATCTTAAAAGGTCTTATTAATAAAAACAAACTCAGAGCCAGGTATGGGGTGAATGCTGGAAGATCAGAGAAGCAGAACAAGCCACAGCTCACCAGAGCTACCTCACCTTGCCAGTTCCTCAGCTAATCCTGTTTCCTCAGACTGGAAGCCTCTCAGTCCTCATCCAAATGGATCTCAGCTGAACTGCTGCTCGAAAGCCTGAAAGCTTAACCAGCTCTAGTTCCTGGTCCTCGAGCCTTATATACCTTTCTTTTTTCTGCCATCACTTCTGGGATTAAAGGCATGAGTCACCATGCCTGGCTGTTTCCAGTGTGGCTTTGAACTCAACAGAGATCCAGATGGATCTCTGCCTTTGGAATGCTAGGATTAAAGGTGTGTGTGTGCCACCATTTTCTGACCTCTATGTCTATCTAGTGGCTATTCTGTTCTCTGACCCCAGATAAGTTTATTAGGGTGCACAGTATATTGGGGGACACAATATATCCCTACACCCTGGTCATGAGCTCCTATAGCCTGCTTCAGACACAGGAGATATCTGGTACATGTTTCCTAAATAAAATCTTCACCAGCATAGGTGGAAGAAAGGAACTGACTCCCACAAGCTGTTCTGTGACTTTCATGAATGCACCTCTCTCTCTCTCTCTCTCTCTCTCTCTCTCTCTCTCTCTCTCTCTCTCTACACACACACACACACACACACACACACACACACACACTAAAATAAACAAATAAATGAAAGTTTTAAAGTAAAAAAATTGAAAATGATTCATAATTGATTTTAAGCACAATGCATTCAAGGCTTTAAAAAAACAAAACCCTGTCTAATAGCAACATTAATTGAAAAATATCCTAATAGTCATCCAAATATTCAGCCTACCACTGGGCTAAAATAGATTGCTCTTGTTAGCAGTGCATAATTTTGAAATGTCTGATCTCAATTCTTGACCAAAGGAGGTGATTTTCCAGTTTTAATGTCAGTTTTCAATGTGTTAATTGATTAATATTAAATGGTACAATTGGTTTTTAACAGATCAGAGGGGCTGTGGAGAACATCAAAATGTACTTTCTCTCTATTTGGTCCCCATTCCACTCCCTCAAGGGTCAATAGTGGTGATTGTTTCTAAAGCAAACGTACTCACTGAGTATTAAGTGACTAGAAATCTGGGAATAAGTCAACATTTTCCATGAGAGAGAATGAAGTCCAGATTCCTTTCTTACCAGACAGGTGTTCTATCAACTAAAACTAAGCCATGTACAGACATTGTATTTAAACATTCATGTATAAAAGGCAAGCTCTCTGAAATCTCATGGGGGGTGGGGGTGGAATTTGCTAAACTTGCTGAAGGCTTTGAACAGATGTGGAAAAGACAAAATGTAACCCAAAGTTACAAGAATCTTAAAAAAAAAAATCACATAACTGCTGTTTTATAGGCATCTGCCAACATTCATATTGGATGACTCATTGGAAGTTTATAAAATAAAAACGGGTAAAATATGCATAAATCCTTACACAAGTGTGGTTTGTTTTTCCATGTTCTTACGGCTGTTACAACATTTGTCTTAAAACAGATAAGGTGCCTGAGAGAGTAACCATTTAATTCAAGATGAATGTAAGCTTAGCTGTGCACTTCTTCAGCGAGTGAGTTGGGAGGGGGCTGGCTGAGATTGTTGATGACATAGAAATAAGCACGGGGTGGGGGATCCCAGTACCCAACTCCAGAATAATAGGGAGGTAAGCTCCTTCTGAAAGGAAGAGAGGGCCACTGTAACTGATCAAACGTAATCTGGATCTCTGCCTCTGATTCCATCACTTGCTGGGTGAAGCCGCTCTGATGACAGCTGGGCTGAAAAATGATCTATGAGTATAGCAGAATATCATTAGGAATCATTTCGTTGACTTTTTTCTTTTTTGCTAGTCACGTTAGGCTCTGCCCTAGGTCTCTGAGCTGTCCAGACTCTGGGTCCCAGCCCTCCAGGCAGTGTCAGGGGTGGGCTCCTTCTCATGGTATGGGTCTCAAGCTGGACCAGTCATTGCTTGGCCACCCCATAATTTCTGTACCACCTTTACGCCAGCATATCTTGTAGGCAGGGCAAACTGTAGGTCAGAGGTTTTGTGGCTGGGTTGGGGTCCCAGTCCCTCCACTGGAAGTCTTGCCTGGTTACAGGAGATGGATGGCTCAGGCTCTATATCTCCCATCCCTAGAAGTCTTAGCTAGGGTCACCCTCATAGATTGCTGGGAGTTTCCATTGCACTGGGTTTCTAGCTCATCCCAGAGATGCTCCCTCTTCCAGTTATCTTTCCCAGGACTCTCTCCTTCCATCCTCCCCTCACCTGATCCCCCCTGTTCCCATTGCTGACTCACACCATGCAGACCCCTCCCCCCATCCACCCATGATGTCTGTTCTATTTTCCCCTTCACAGTGAGCCCTTCCTTGTGACGTAGCTTCTTTGGGTCTGTGGATTGTAGCATGATTATCCTTTATTTTATGGCTAATATCCTTCTATAAGTGAGTACATACCATGTTTGCCTTTCTGGGTCTGGGTTACCTCACTCAGACTGACCTTTTCTAGTTCCATCCATTTTCCAGCAGATTTCATGGAAACAGATGCAGAGACCCATAGCTAAACATTAGGCTGCCCTAGGGAAATCCTGTGGAAGAGAGGAAGAAGGATTGTGGAAGCCAGAGGGGCCAAGGACACCATGGGAAAACACACAGAGTCAACTGACCTGGGCTCACGGGGCCTCCCAGAGACTGACCACCAACCAGAGAACTTGCACGGGACTGACCTGGGTCCTCTGCACATGTGTTACAGTCCTATGGATAGGTCTTCTTGTGGGACTCCTAGCAAGAGGAGCAGGGGCTGTCTCTGTTGCCTGCTCTTGGGACCCTTTCTTCCCACTGGATTGCCTTGTCCAGCCTTAATAGTAGGAGAGGAAGTTCCTAGTCTTGCTGCCCCTTGATATTCCACAGCTGGCTGATAAACATAAAGGCTTGCACTCTTCTGAAGGGAAGGGAGAGAGAGGCAATGAGAGGAATGGAGGAATGGTGGGGGGAGACATGGACTTGGGGGCTGAGACTGGGAGGAGAGGAGGGAGGGAAGGGAAACTGATCAGGCTAGGAAAATTTATTTATTTATTTATTTATTTATTTATTTATTTATTTATTTATTAGAAATTAAAAATTAACAAAAAAGTAATTTGGACATATATTTAATCACAAACAGAGAAATCCTTCTGAATTGGGCTGCTAGGAGAGCAGAGGAGGCTTCTATTTACCAGAACTGGGTAGAAACACATCAGGAACATACGGCCTCACACCACCAGCCTTCAAACCTAAACCAACGCTCACCAGAAGATGAGTGAATGAACACCACCAGACACTGTCCACATGCTGCTGGGTTTATATGGCATCATCCACCTGGGAATCTGGTCACTAGAGAGCCAGGTTTTGAACTACAACTGTTGCTTTTAGTGGAAAGGTTTGATATCAAGTTCTAACTCTTATAGGTAACCTAATATTTATAAAGGAATTTATTTTGGCTTTATATTAGGGAAATAAGGCACTCACGACTGTAACCAACAACTAAATACCACCATCACCACTAGTCATTCAAGCTGATGTCACCAACTTTCTAACATTGCATGCTGAGATCACACAGCCCTGTGAGCATCATCCTACCAAAAAACACATGACCTGAATCTAACCACATCATACACTGTGACAAAACATCTATGACCCGAAAATGAAGTGACTAAGTTCTGACCTATCTTGTCCATAGTCTTAAGTTAAAGTTTTCAATGTCCTCTAATGAACTTTTGTTATAACCTCTCCTTATCTCTTATTTTATTAATGTAGGTCTTCCCTCTCTTTCTTTAGTCAGAGTAGCTAGGAGCTCATCAATCTTACTCACCTTTTCAGAGCACCAACATGTTTAATTGACTCTACCCACTGGCCTTTTCATTAATTTCTGTCCTGACAGTATTTCTTGCCACTTGCTGCTTCAGAGGTTTATCTTGGTCTCATGATTCTAAGATCCTGAGGTGCATAATTAGGTTATTTATTTCAGGTCATTCTGATTTTTTTTAAATATAAGCACTCATAGCTTTTTAAAAATATAAGCATTCCCCTTTAAGCTGTGCTTTCATTTTCATATGATACTAAAATTTTTTAATTTTCTCACCAATTTTTTTCAATAATTCACTGTTCATTCAAGAGTGCATTTTTCAATCTCCAAAAGTGACAAAGTCTTAAAAGACATGTAAAAAGTAAATAACATCACAAATTAAAGGAGCTTTAAGGAGAAAGTGGGGGCCACAAGCACTGTGTATTCCCAGCATAGATGTCTGCGGAGAAGGTAATGGCTTCTAAGAAACCTAGATGTGGGTATATGATAAAATGGAACTATAAAAATAAAATGATCAGTTGAGGAGATGGCTCAGTCATGAAGAACTAAGTTCAGATCCCCAGCACCCATGCAAGAAGTCAGGCACATACCTGAAATCCCAGGCCTGGGGAGACAGAGAGGGGTGATCCCTAAAGCTTCTGGCCCATCCTAGTCAAACTGGTGAGCTCCAGACATAAGTGAGAGACCTTGTCTCTGAAAATAAGGTGGGCAGTGGCTAGGTAAAACACCCAACATATGCATGTACACCCACCCACCCACCAAAAATAAAATAGCTCCTAAATTTGATAAATGTACTACAATTATAAGAAAAAAGTGTTCATTTATAGGAGGCTCCTGTTCATGTACACAGAAGTCAGACAACATGATGACTCTGACTATTCTCAAAAGGTCTGGAAGTTGAGCATGTTGGCACACACCTACAATTTTAACACCCAAGAGACAAAGGCAGAAGGATCTTGTATTTGAGGCTAGCCTCAGTTACATAGTCTTTTCCAGGTCAACTTGGGCCAAGACCCTTGTCTCAAAACAGCAAAAACATTTTTAGGTAGATATAAAAATGAATGGTTTGATAATGCATGCATGGCGAAGTGTTATTTAGTGAATCTGAGTGCAAATTTCACAGAAGCTATTTATGCTTCCTTTGCAATTCTATACTAAGTTTAAAGTTGTTTTAAATTTCAAAGTGTTTAAACTTAACTGTCTTAAAATATGAGATTATTAAATCCTGAGATATAAGAAGAATTATCATTAATTCCCAAACACACTATCGTGGATAATAGGGTTGCTGAATTATACAATAAGGGGAAAATACATTTATCTCTTAATAATTATGCAGACAATAATAACAATTCATTAAATAGTTTTAAGTGTTCATATGCATGTTTGAAATGGATATTTTTCAGAGTTCTCTTCTTCTACAGTAGTGAACTGGAAACAGCTGAAGAGCAAGGGTGTTTTGAGTGAACACCATCAAGCCCCTCGGGGGCAGAGAGCTAAACTCTGAATATCACGACTCTAAATATCCATCACTATTCCCAAGCTGCTGTCAGACTCTGCATCACCATCCTACACAAAGCTTCAGAGAAGCTACCAGTTCCCAGGTAGGCATCCCAGTCCACACCTCTCTCCTGAGCTGCAGATCCACAAGGTCACAGCCAACTATGAGGCCCTGTTTGTGTGCCTGACAGACATCTGCTCCTGCACCTGCCATGCTGAACTCCTGACATCTCCCCTCCAAAAGTCAGACTTTCTCTGTTTTGACAATAACTAACCCCTCCCAGGAGATCCCAGCAGGAACATGGTGATCACCTCTGTATCCTACATTGTTCCACCCACCCCCATTCTATGAGTGGTCAAGTCCACTGACTCATACTCTAAAACAATGGTTCTCGCCCTGGGGGTCGCATATCAGATATCCTGCATATCAGACACTCACATTACAATTCCTAACAGTAGCAAAATTAGTTATGAAGTAGCAATGAAATAGTTTTATGGTTGGGGATCACCACAACGTGAGAAACTATATTACAGGGTCACAGCATTAGGATGGTTGAGAACCACTGCTGTAAAACCATACAATCTGCTCACATCTCCTTCCTCCATCCAAGAGGAAGGCAAGAAATCAGTGCTTAAAGTGCATAAATGCTCTATCATATTGCTTGGGGTAAAAATCCAAACTCTGCCCTCATAGCTCTGTGACCTTAAACAAGTTATCTTGCGTCCATGGGCCTCACTGACTTCACCTATAAAGCTGGGACCAATCATGACATCCATTTTCAAGATCCGTGTGTGAGTCCTCAGTCATGTTACAAGTTACTGCTGGTTTTGCCCCTGCTTCAGCCCCGGCCATCATCTGTCCACAAGAAAAGCCTTTCCCTGGTCTCCTCAGTCCTACCTCTGTGCCTCCCAAACCAACGACTAGCCCATCTGAGCACCAGTCAGTCTTACAGAAGACTACTAGAAGCATGGAATTCCCCTGTTCAGTGTTTATCCGTGCTTTCTCATAACTCAACTAAAATGCAATTGTTTTCAAATTCTACATTCCTCAGCATGACTGAGTCTACTATTTCTCCAACTTCTGATAACTGGAGATCACGTGACAGGCATTCACTTACCACGGTGCTACCATTTTAGGAAAAAAAAAAAAAAACTCTTTGAAAATAAAAGTGATAATAGGTATTGATGAGTGAAAAGTGGGATATTCACCAAGGCATTCAGCTCCAGGTAAACTGCTAACATCCAAATGCACGTGGTTTATTTTCTTATATTTTATCCTAAATAATCTATAAAATCTCAAATCACAATGACAGGCAGACCATGAGGGACAACAATCTGGAGTGAATCTGCCAGAGAGATCATAATTTAATAGACTGGAGGACCCCGAAATGCTAGTGTAACTTTCACTAAAGGTCATTGTCAAAACTCTCTCAGGTTCTCAGTTGAAGAGCACACCACACATCTGAGCTTCAAGATGAACATGATTTACACCCATGTACAGTCTGGGAGGCCTTTTTTTGGAAATATTGTAGCATTTATATGCTATCAATATAATTTCTATTTTATCAATGTCATTTCTATGTCATCAATATCATTTCTATGTCATCAATATCATTTCTATGTCATCAATATCATTTATATGTCATTAATATTATTTATATGTCATCAATATCATTTGTTATCAATATCATTTATATGTCATCAATATCAATACCATTTATATGTCATCAATATCATTTATGTCATCAATATCATTTATGTTATCAATATCATTTATTTATATGTTATCAATAATAATCATTTTGTCTGAGATGTGAGAAGAACATCATCATGTGCTCATGGGAGGAAAAAAAAACACATCAAACTGAGCAATGGAGCCCTTTCCCATGTTGGTCCATCTTTGTGACGCCTTCTTTCTTTTTACCCTCCTCATTGAAAGCCAGGCTGTGGTAGCTTTCAACACTAGACTAGACTGTTCGAGATTCCAGCATTACAAAGATGCAGCTCTTGAGGGCTGGAGAGATGGCTCAGAGGTTAAGAGCACTAACTGCTCTTCCACAGGTCCTGAGTTTAATTCCCAGCAACCACATGGTGGCTCACAACCATCTATAATGAGGTCTGGTGCCGTCTTCTGGCCTGAAGGCATACATGCAAACAGAATACTGTATATATAATAAATAAATAAATAAATCTTAAAAAAAAATATGCAGCTCTTAAGCAAACCACTTGAAAACACAGTTTAGTGACACACTGCAGTTATGTCCAGATCTTTGTGAAAATGTACTCCATCTCTTTCCTCACTAAAATAATTTGCCAGCCCCTCCACCTCCACATCTTTATTTTTCCTTTTCATTAGACCATCCCAATAACATTAAAAACATGCTATTATTCTTTCCATTAAACAAGACTCTCCACACTCTCTGATAACTCCCTAATTCTTTCCAAGCAAGTCCATGCCATGATTTAGTCAATTCTATGAAAACCACTGTTGTCAAAGCACCAGGGTTACAAAACCCAGGCATACTCTGAAACATCAGCAGTGCTGCTTTTAATTAACACGTTAAAATTATACACATTTATACAGGGTATTATCTGAGATTTTATTGTTTGTTTTTTATTTTGTTTTTCCCCCTCCGGAGCTGAGGACCAAACCCAGGGCCTTATGCTTGCTAGGCAAGCGCTCTACCACTGATATCTTATAACATAGACACATTGTGTTCAAATTGGAGTGAGTGTGGCTAGCGCTTCCAATACACATCAGTCATTTGTGGTGAAAGCATTCAAAATTCTTCTAGTTTTTTGTAATACTATTGGTAAAGAATAGGGGTTTAAGCCCAGCCTAATGATGCATGTTTTAAATTCCCAATACTTAGGAAGCAGAAGCAGGAGGATGGCCATAAATTCTGAGCCAATCTGGTCTACATAGAAAGTTCTAGGCAAGCTGGGGCTGCATAGAAAGGCACAATCTCAAAAAAAAAAAAAAAAAAAAATGAGGATTGTTTATTTGGCTAATGGTTTTTAAGGTCAGTGTGAACATCTGTTCAGCATCTGGTAGAGGCCATTTTGCTGTTTCACAACACGGTGGAGGGCATCATATGCAGACCAAGCAAGGATTAGCCCCAGTTCCTCTTTTGATTCTGAAACCATTCAAGCACCACGGCCCACACCCTCATGACACTATGTAACCTTGACTACCTCCCAAAGACCTGTCTCCAAACAACATAGCATGAGATTTGGGGGTAAGTTTCAGACACATGAGCTTTGCAAGGAAGTACTGATACACAGCACCACTTGGCCTGCAGGACACCCCTCTCTTGGGTTCCTCCCTGCTCCCCTTCGGTCTGTGTTATTCCTCTCATTTGACAAGGTTTCTCCGTTCTCTGGGGATGTAGTGACCTCCTGTGTCCACCTCCACTCACTGGTCTAACAGAAAACACCCCCATATACCGAACTTGATCCTGCCTGTCAATCTCCATTCACAACCTCACCTCATGGAGATACCATCTTTCCAGTGGCTCAGGGCAAAATCTCACAAGTTCCTCCTTCGTTCCTCTTATTTTCTCAAAACGTGTACCTGATTCTCCCATCTGCCACGCCACTAACATCCATAAGACCTCTCTCTAGCCACTTCCTCTGTTCCCTGTCTAATCCTAACTACCACTGAATCTCACCTGGATTACTGTGACTGTTTCCCTCACATTCATTCTAGAGTAACACAATCAGCCATATCCCTCCTGTGCTCCAGCCCTTTGGGAGCTTCTGATCAGCTCAGCTCAATTACTTCACTCCGTCTACCACACTATCCCTTGCCCAGAGTGTCCTGCTACAAGGGTGCTCAAACTTTCTAGAGATGCCTTCATATGAGGGCCTGGGCGCTGGAGAACCCCTGCCTATAGCATCTTCCCGAGGTGTGATGATCGTTAGACTTTTAGACTTAAAGGCCCCTCTTCTCTCTCTGCCAGTTATCACCATCTAGCTTGGTTTCCTTATTTGTCTATAGCTCTCATCACCCAAAATTTGTATGTGTTTGCTATGTCTGTTACCTGGCTCCCTCCTTCTTCCCTCTAGAGTTTAAGCTCCACAAGTTCAGTGATAAGTCCCATCTGATTCGTTCACAGCAATATCCCCAACAACATAGTGGGTGTTCAATGAATGTCTGTTGTCGAAATCAATAAATCCGTCATAAACCATTCCTAGGCACTTTCTCAACTGTGGTGCTTTAAATAAGAATGGTCCCCATAGGTTCATGTGTTTGAGTACTTGGTCCCCAGCTGGTGGAACTGTTTTGGAGGGATTAGGAGATGTGGCACTAGGGAGAAGCTTTGAGGTTTCAAATGCCCATATTATTATTGGTGAAATTATTAAGGCCACTCCATGTAGTTAAAAGGGAGATTTATTTTGTGGGGTAACTTACAAATGAAGGGATAGGTTGTAGGGTCTGGCAAAGGTATGGTGCAGTCTGGCGGTGTTCTCTGGAGAACTCTGCTCAGTCTACCTCCTGTGTCCAGCGTCCCAGCAACAAGCGAGAGAGCCCTCCTCTCTATCTTGGGTCTTCTGCTTCCTCCTCCACCCCGCCTTGTGGGCATGACCATTACCGAAGCCTCAATGGGGGTTGGAACTTCCAGGCCAATGCTGGGATGGCATATCGTTTCCAGATCTCTCTCTCTCTCTCTCTCTCTCTCTCTCTCTTTCTCTCTCTCTCTCTTTCTCTCTCTCTTTCTCTGCCTTGTGCTTGTGCTTGTGGATCAAAATGTAAGCTCTCAGCTACTGCTCCAGCACCATGCCTGCCTGCCTGCTGCCATGTTCCCTGCCATGATGATCATGGACTCTAACTTTCTGAAATTTTAAGCCCCAAATAAACACTTCCTTTTATGCATTGCCTTGGTTGTCTTACTGCAGCAATAGGAAAGTCTCTAAGATACCAACCCAATTCTACAAGTTTGAAATCTTCTAAACAATTGATTATCAATAATGAGTTTTACAAGGTGTAAAGAGCAAGCACATAAGGTCTAAAAAAAGACTCAGACTTGAATCTCAGCCTCGTAGCTAAAATTCCAGCTATGTGACTTTGGTCCTGAGCATTCATTTCCATTTAAGAACAAGAAAAATCATGATGTGTGTCTTTCTGTTGTTGAAAAGATTTACCATTTGTGATGACTATTCTTGGCTATCAACTTGACTACATCTGGAATTAACTAACACCCAAGCAGCTGAGCTCACCTGTGAGAGATTATTCTCAATTGGATCTTTGGAGGAGGGAAGACTCATGCTAAACCCAGCCCACACCTTCTGGTGGCAGCCTATATAAAGGACATGGGGAAGGGAAGCATTTGCTTTTTACCTGTTTTTTGCCCTCTCTCTTGCTGGCAAATTCATTTCTTTCACTGATATTAAATCCGAATTCTTCAGGATTCTGATACATACTGAAGACCAGCTGAAACATCCAACCTCATGGACCAAAAAGTTATTGGATTCTTGGATTTTTTCTGTTGGGAGCCAGCCAGACATTATTGAACTAGTCAGACCATAGCCTGTAAGCCACTCTAATGAATCGTGTGTGTGTGTGTGTGTGTGTGTGTGTGTGTGTGTGTGTGTGTGTGTTGTGTCTGTCTGTCTGTCTGTGTCTGTCTGTGTACAGCCTATAAACCACTCTAATAAATCCTGTGTGTGTGTGTGTGTGTGTGTGTGTGTGTGTGTGTTCTTTCAGTTCTGTTTCTTTAAAGAACTCTAATACACTGTTGCTCCTTACAGGCTGTGAGTGAGCTCTACTTCCTTCTGCCTTCCTTCTTGATCACAGGGAACTAAGTACTCCCTCTATCTGATAAAGACTGAGCAAGAATGGTGGAGGATTTTACTAGGTCAAGTGGGATTTATCAGCCAGGTTTCAAAAACCAGAACAATACCACCTATAAATCTCATAGAGGAAGGAGGTGGCAGCTGAGCAGAACCTACCATGCTATATGTAAATGTTCGCCCACTTCCTCATAAAGCATCCTTCTAGTTCTTCAATTTCCTAGCCTTTCTTATCATGACTGAGTGGAGCTGTGTCATGCTTCGATGCCAATCAAGGGATTACTTGAGGTTATGAAAGGCTTAAGAAAAGTCATCGGAAAAATCTATATTTCTACAAGAGTTTATCAGACCAATTGAACTGTTACTTCATTTTATGGAGTCTGCCTGTTTCAGTCTATCCAGACCGCAGAAGGTTAGCTAGTCGGGCTCCACAAATCCCATGCCCTCAATAGGATTTTGAAAGGCCACATTTACTACAAGGAAGCTTTTTCCAATGACATAAATGACATACTGAGGACTCAAACACTTTTTTTTAAAGCTCTCCAGGCCAGATTCTAAGCTTAAGCATTATAGTGATCCTAGAAGCGTGAGATTGATGTTGACCTTGTAAGTGGATGTAACTATTCCCCTAGGATTCCACACCTTCATCAAGATAGCCCAGCAACCATATCTCTTATGTTTTCATGGTATAAAGAATATGATATTTTAATTATTTTAAGTACATATCATGTCCAAAATATATTTTGGAGGAAGGAAGAGAGTGGACAAAATGGTATTTAGTTCTCCCACTCTACTCACCAAAGGTAACAAAGACACTCAACTTAGCTTTATATATAAGTATAAACCTTTATATCCAAAATAAAAGGAAACAAATGTTTCTATTGTATGCTAGATTTAGCTATTAGGAAAGAGAAAACACAAGGTCACCTGATCCACACTCTACAAGTCAAATATCCGTAGCTGAAGATGCAGCTGTTCCATTCAAACCATGAAATTTCACCCCTACATCTCAGTCCTGTTCAGAGTGTGTGGAAGGTCAGGGAAATGAGGAAGAAGCATATTTAGCTGCCACCCTTGGTTAAAGAACAGTGGCATCAGCTGCAGAAATCCACACAGCCAAGTGAATGGTACAAATGCTGCAGCCACCAGACTCCTGGGTTCTACAGCTTTCAGCTACATGAGCTCACTCTCTGTGTGTTAGTCCACCTGCCTGGAAAATGACGGCTGTGGATGCATCTCTCACAGGGCTTTGGCAAAGACTAGATATATTAATGTTTGCAATCCGTGGTGGCACAGTAAATAATAGACCATTAGCCGTTGCTGGGGCAATGATAACACCATCCCAGCATGACTATTGACACTATTGGGATTTTTAGTAGTCATGCTCCTCCTACATCAAAAATCAAGGATTTCCTTTCTCTCTTCTGTCACCTATTTTTATCCCAGGGGTCAGTGGACAGCAGAGGTAGAGCTTTGTTGCCTTAAAAAAACACAGCACATTCTCTTACCCAGGGTAGAAAGTATACACCTTCCTGCTGCAGGCTGAGGATGCAAAGCTTAGCTCCTGCAGGTGGCTTGACATGGCAGGTGACATGGCAGGTGAGAGCCTGTGGACTGAGCCAACCCAGAATCAGGAAAATTGGTCTTTGTAGCCTGGATCATCCAAATTCAAAGCCACTTTCCCTAGACTGTACATCCCCACCATTACAAGAATATTTATATACCTACATTAACAAACACAGAGAGAGAGAGAGAGAGAGAGAGAGAGAGAGAGAGAGAGAGAGAGAGAGTCCTGTTGAAATTCAATCACCATGGCTGTAGTTTTAAAAAGTGAGGATCCTTTGGGATGTGATTATGTTAAAAGTAGATCCCCTGTGAATGGGATTAGTGCCTTTACAAAGAAGCCTGAGAGAGATGGTTTGTCTGTTCTGCCATGAGATGACAAACAGAGGTTCCATCCATGAGTATCAAACACTTAATCTTCCAACACCCCAAACTTTAAAATCCCAGCCTTTAGAACCATTAGCAATGAATTGCTGTTGCTTAAAAATTACCAAGTCTAGGGTATTATGTTACAGCTGCCTGAATCAAAGAAGACAATGTCTTTAACTCAACTTAGTTTGGGTCCAATTTTACTCCTTTGATTTCTTGATGTATTCATGAAAATGTTCTATCATTAATGTTTTTATTTGAGGGGGGAGAAAGTTTATCAAGAATCTTTCAGAATTCCACACCAGTGGTGGTATGAATGACGGAGACCTAGGCCTTAACCATATAATAGCAGAAAGTGGGTTTGAGGGGAAAATTAGCACCACTGCCTAACCACGGGTGCCCAGGATGGCCCTCAAGTTCACAGAGTGGTTTAACAAGCACAGGCTTGCTCAGTAAGTCATCACTCAACAGAGTCTCAACATGCAAAACTGTTCGTGTCAGCACATGCATTGTCCTTGGGGGTGGGCATGGTGGGGGGGTCACTCTCACGTGTAAGTAATGGAAAGCCATCCCAAGTCAATTGAAATCAAAAGGGAGTGTGTTGACTCTTCATGAAGGGAACAGGAGAGTATGTTAGGAATAACCAAATCCAGGGCTCTGCTGGTGTGAAGTTTTCTGATCTCAGCTGTGTTTCTTCAGTGTGGCGATAACAAGTCACAAGCTACAAAGACCGGACACTGCCTCTTAGACTATTTCCACTAGCCTCATTAACTTGACTTCACCACATGTTCCCAATCATAAAAATGAAAAAAATATATATCATTTTTACCTCCTAGGTTTGGAGAAGGACTAAATGCGCTTAAATATGAACTGTTGAAATGATCGTCATTGCCAGCATCAGGTAAGCTCTTTCCTTTAGTCCTTTAGTCCCAGCACTCGAGAGGCAGAAGCAGGCAGATCTCTGTGAGTTCAAGGCCAGCCTGGTCTACAGAGTGAGTTCCAGGACAGCCAGAGATACATACAGAGAAACTCTATCTCAAAAAACCAAACAAACAAACAAACAAAAAAAGATGCCCCAACACACTTATGTGATCTTTAGTGAGAGGATCCCATGGGAAAAGAGCACCTCTCCTGGGAACTTCAGAAACAAGCACAGACACGATTCTCACTAATTGAAGCAAGAACACATGCCTAAGCCTGGAGTGGAGGCTAGGATCCACCCAAACTGAATGCTTAAACCAAAGGAAGAAAGCATCTTGATGGCAAGTCGGGATTACCAACACCTGTAGCAAAAGCAAGGCGTTGCCATGCACCTGGAAGTCCACGGCTGCAGAACATGGAGATGGGGGAGTCACTGGGGCTTCCTGGCTTGCAACCTGGCTCCAGGCTCACATGCAACCAACCCTGTGTCAAGGGAATAAGGCAGAGAGCAGGACAGCTGACATCTTGCCTCCGTTTATGCTTGGGAACACATGCACAGGTGCACGCATGTATGCATGCACCATACACAAACACAAACATACTCACACACAAAAGTATAGTAAATCATTGTTGCTGCTATTTTGCACAATAAATAATAGTATTCATAAAAAAAGACACTGCCTATGAGGCACTTTTTAAAATTCATTTATTGCTTGAGGCGTTGGATTTGACAAGTATAAAAGTCCCTTTCAATGAGAGTAAATTTTAAAAATATTTGGGGGACATAGTAAAAAATTTAAATGTAATAGAAATAAGTGTTCAGTTATCTATAGGGGGGGGGCATATATTACCACAAAGATTCCACCATCGAAATAACAAATGAGTTTCCTATTGGAGATTGCTGTGTCTAGAATCAGCCATGGATACCTTATAGATGGAGGCAGTTTTGAAGAGACATCTTCCATGTGACATAGAAACACAAATTGGGGGTGAAGAGAAGAGTATATGGGAGATGTATTTAAAAAAAATTAGTGTGTTGTTTATTTTCCCATTATAAAATGAGTTTTTAAAAACCTGGATGCTGGGCATCTGAACTCTGGTCCACATGCAGCAAGCGCTTTGCCCCCAACCCCATCTCCCCAGCCTGTGTTGTTAAGTTTTGGTTAGAGGGCCCATTGGTTTGGTTGGTTGGTTTGGGGTTTCTGTTGTTGTGCATTTGGCAGAGTGGTTTTGTGCTTTGGTTGTTTTCATTCTTGTTTTGAGGCAGCGTCTCATTACATAGCACAAGCTGGCCTCTGATTTGTGATCGCCCTGCCTCAGCCTCCCAACTGCTAGGACCTGACTTTCTGGAGAGAGGAAACTTGAATGATCCCAACCTCTTGGTTAAACAGACTTCATCTTTTTTTAAACAGACAGTAGTCCCATCCACTCCTCATTTACCTAATTTCTCTTACAATGAAGAGATTACAGGACAAAAGAAAAGCCCTCCAGATGGAAGAAGAAATCCATTTCTGGAATTATTAAAAAAAAAAAAAGTCATATGCAAGGAAATGTGGCTGATAAGATATGCCATGGCATGGTACATGACATCAGCAATAACTCGATGCCGAGTGCAGGCACTCAAAAGATGAAGAACACAGACACATGAGCATCCCAGATGGAGATGACTCATCCCCCTGGGGAAAAGCAGTTCCAATCCAGGCTAGTGCTAGAACACTCTGTTCAGTGTTAGCGTCCTAGCCAATCTTGAGGCTATTTGGGTCAGAACCTTTAGAACTATGTAGTGTTGTCTTTCCCAATCCACAGCATCCCCATCACTGCTAGATGCTGTGATGCCCAGAAGCCACTAGTCACTGGCATTCCAGAAGAAGTTCTCTCGGAGGCTTCTGGGCATCCTTGAACCATCTGAATCATAGCACACTGCACATTCCCAAGCCTGGAATCAAAACACTCACCCACAGGAAGACTATCCCAGAGTAAGAATATCAAGGGAAAACAAGGGAGAGAAGTCAAGGTTCTTTCTTCTACTAAAGTCACAATAAAACTGGACTTACTCAGATGAGTCAGAATTTGTCCAAGATATATATGCGTGTGAGTGTGTGTGTGTGTGTGTGAGTGTGTGTGTGTGTGTGTGAGTGTGTGTGTGAGTGTGTGTGTGTGTGAGTGTGTGTGTGTGTGAGTGTGTGTGTGTGTGTGGTGTGTGTGTGTGTGAGTGTGTGTGTGTGTGTGAGTGTGTGTGTGTGTGAGTGTGTGTGTGTGTGTGTGTGTGTGTGTGTGTGTGTGTGTGTGTGTGTGTGTGTGTGTGTGTGTGTGTGTGTGTGTGTGTGTGTGTGTGTGTGTGTGTGTGTGTGTGTGTGTGTGTGTGTGTGTGTGTGTGTGTGTGTGTGTGTGTGTGTGTGTTAAGCTGACATTTACATAAAGTCTTGTGAAACCAAAGCAACAGAGGACAGAAATGAGCTGAGGAATTAAGGTCTCTTGGGAAAAAAAAAAATCACCCAACAAGATTTCACTTATGTGCCATTAAGTTTATATAAACTTGGTGGTGGGGTAAACCAAATAATTAATGGCTATGTAACCACCAGTCAATCATCTGCATGGCTCAAGCCCCAAGAGCACAGATGTCTGCCTGAGAGCATGTTAGAAATGGTTTCCAGCAGTCTCCATACCACTTCCAAACACACACAGACAACTGTTTAGGATGGGATGCCATTCTTGGGCATTCAACCCAAGCCAACCGTACATGCTCCATAGTTTCCTGGACATGAAAGAACAATGTTGAATTAAGAGTCAGGTTCCTATTAGGTTTGTTGTTGTTGTTGTTGTTGTTGTTGTTGTTTGGGGGTTTGGTTTTGTTTGAGACAAGGTCTGACTATAGAGCCCTGTCTGGCTTGGAGCCAGCTATATAGACCAGCTTGACTTGAACTCACAGAGATCCACCTTCTGAGTACTGGACTTAAAGGAATGCCCCACCTGACCCAGCTGTCATGCCAGTCTTGATGTTTAAAGTTTTTAATATTAAAAAATATTTATTTTCACAGACAATGTGATCCACTTGATCATAAGGCTGAAATGTTAAAATGTTAACTTTTTGCTATTTTTAATAGAGTGCTCAAACTTCTTTCTATAATTATTAAATTTAGGGGATAATAAGTAGTGATAAAAAAAAAAACACTTTATTGTGAGAAATACAACCAACATTCTCTAGAGAGCAATAAGCCGTGTGCTCATGCCCTCCAACCTGGCAGAAGTACCGACCCACACACTAAAGCACACACAACTAGCTTCTTGAAGTGTCTTAAAGGTCTCACTACAGAATCCACTTGATGATGAGAATGGACTTCACCATCTGTGTCCGGTGGTGCAAGATTTAGGTTACACACAGAAATAGCAAATTCTCACCGGAAGCCTTTACGGGGGGCCTAATATTTATAGTGTGCAGATGCAGCTCCTAGCTGACCAGGCTGGGAACCATGCTTCAGATCTCTATACACAGAATGTCATGCTGCCTTCACCACCAGATCTCAGCCTAAAGGTCAAGGACAACCCGTCACAGTTCTGCCAACCACCTGCCACCACGTTGTGCTCCAGTGAGGCTCTTCCTCTCCAGGCAGGTTTGTTGATGTGGTGGTGGTGATGGTGGTGGTGGTGGTTTTTGTTGGTTTGGTTGCTGCTGTTTTGTTTTGTTCTGTTTGCTCTGCAATCACTCGGTCACCTGCACAGTTTGTTTGATGACCTCCTTCACCCTCGAAGCCTTTTATGCAGAAGTATAACATAGGTCTCTAAATCCCAATTTTATTCCACTCACCGCGGGTTCCTCAGAGAGACTAAATGAAAATAAAACCCCATCAACTGCAGGCAGCCACGGTGGTCTTCAAATGCTTCACAGTGTGGCATTCACGTTCCAAGTACAGCATTCTACCCAGTAAGTTATCTTTGTCATTCAGGCTGTTCATCAGCACGTGGTGCCTCCCTCCCAGACCAGGATAGGAGGATGCTTCTGAGCCCTCTGTGGAGTCAGTGTGAGAACGCCACTTGTTCTGGCCAATGAATGTGAGCAGAGGTGTCACTTTCTAAAGAAAGCTCAGAGTCAAAGCCTCTTCTCGGTGTCCATTTCCTCTCGTGCCACGGTGATCAATGTGTGTGTGACTGTTCAATCAGCCTCAACTCTGGATAAAGTGCACAATGCTGCAGGGAAGAGATACAAGGTAAGTAAATAACAAACAAACAAAAACAACCCCCCCCCAAAAAGTGTTATTTCATATCACTGTTTGTTGTGGCAACAAAACATCCCTGGCACTCTAGGCCTGATTGAAATGTTATTCTTTCATAGAAAAGAAATGTTGGGGCACTGAGCATCTTGGCAAATGTTACTCTAATCCAAAACAGAAGGAAGTTGGAGTCTCTTACACAATAGCATAGCATGCATATGATTTGTAGATACACAGGTTACCGACAGTCACTTACTAAAGCTGATTTTCCTCCAATCCGGCCCTAGTAAAACTGCTCAAAGCCATTAGATCATCTGCAATCTTCAAAATCTCATAGAAAAACAAAGTTCTTTGACTTTAACCCATTTGTCAAAATCATTTGCAGGGTCACATTTCCAAGACCAAGTCCATTAATCAAACAGGGCTTCATTCTGAGGTACTAAACAAATTAACCAGCTGTTATGTCATTGAGGAGGGCCAGGCTGACCCAGCAAGAGATGATTCAAACAAAAAAGGGGAGCATCCAAGCATAAACAGAATTAGAGAGCCCTCACTAAGCTGTAGCCTCTCACTTCTGAGAGAGTGAAGCCCCGGCCCAGTTTTTGCATATGCAGAAGTAAGAAAAAGTTCAAATACCCCGTATCTGGTTGATTTCCTTTATGTAAAAACCTTAGGAGGTGTTTTGGGGATCTGGAGTGCATATTTGTGCATTGTGTTTAAATGGGGACTCATAAACATGATCACACGTAGTATACCTATAACCTGCACAGTTTCCCTCCTTTGGAACAGTGTAACTCTGGAAGATTCTCCTCCTCTCTGCAGGAAAAGAAGTACTTGGGTTTCTTGTTTAAGTAAAGAAAAAAAACTGTCGTTTTCCATTTGCTTTGAACTGGTGAGTCAGGGAAGGATGGATGATGTCATGTGTTAGCCTGCAATCCCTGATGTGGTTCCCTCAGCTCCCTCAAGCTCCCAACTCCGTCCTGTCCCGCGGGCTGTGGCAGACAGGACTCTCCGGGTTCCATCCGTTCTCCTTTGGCTTCTTCCCAGCCACAGGCTAGCAGCCTGGCTAGCAGGGGATAAAACAGGAAGTCTGCCGGCTTCAGCGGGCTGCGGGACCCCTAGTGTTTTCCCACTCTGCGTCCTGGCCTGGTTCCCCAGAAGTACAAACACACGCACAGAGCCCCATTGTTGCCGCCTTCCCGGCCCACTGATCCTAATATGGAATGCAGCAGGAAGCCCACGATTTCCTGACGCTCGGCAAGCCAGAGGAAGCGAGGGGGGAAACTCCGTTTAAAAGCCCTGCACTCCTCCATGTTAGCTGTGTGGTGGAAAACCAGGCTAGAGTTATCCAAATCCCACCGTGTCATCAGCCAGGCTGGGGATGGGGAGGGCAGAGTGAGACTCTTACAGGCTGCTGAAATTTCTAGACTGCCAGGAAGTCCCGGGAAGTCTGTGCAAATGAGAGCGTCTTAACTCCGGCCACTGGGAGAAAGGGACAGACCTTTGTCATCCCTCCTGCCAAGAGTGTGCTACCTTTCTCTTCCAGCATGCTGAGCGGCCGGGCTTGTGTGTGTCTGGGCCGTGCCTGGGCTAGCCAGCCCAGCCACCGTCAGGCCGCCTGAGCTCCAGCCTGGGGCTGGTCCCACCGCTCCATGCGCTGCAGAAGCTCCAGCAGCAGCAGCAGCAGCAGCAGCTGGAGCCGCCAACATGAGCTGCAGAGAGGGGACTGACAGCAGCTGCAGCTGCGGTGGGCGAGAGGAGAACAGGATCCTCAAGTGCGTGGTGGTCGGGGACGGCGCGGTGGGGAAGACCTGCCTGCTGATGAGCTACGCCAACGACGCCTTCCCGGAGGAGTATGTGCCCACTGTGTTTGACCACTATGCAGGTAGGAAAAAGTGGGGATCAACTTGATCTAAATGAGCGGTGGGGATGGGGGCACCCGTTCAGAGGGGCCTGCCTGGCTTACCCAGAAAGTCAGAGCCAGATGTGGGCCTGGCAGGTACCAGGTTAACTCAGCCAAGAAGGGTGCTAGGATCCTGGGGAGAACCTGTGCATGAATTTACATGGCACCGCCTTCGCCGCTTGAAGCAAATGTGTAATCCTGGAAAATATCCTCCAGATCTCGGGGCCAGAAATTGTTCTCAACATTTTTGCCCTATACTTTCCTAAACTTTTTACGATGGCTTTTTTTTTTTTTAAGTGTAGTGTAATTGCATAAATTTCCATTTTAAAAAAAAAAATCACGACTGGACACGTGGTAAGTAAGAATGCTCTACTTTCTATGCGGTATCTACTCCTTCATGCTAGTCATAAATGAAAATACTAAGAAAATCAGCCAATGAAACATTCTCTTTTTTTCTGGATTACTTGGGGCTTAAATGTTGTACTTTCTCTCTTCTGGGGTGGTAGGTGAGAGGAAAGGTTTCCCAAGCTTTTAAATATTGAGTGGGAAATTAAGTAAAAGATTGCTAGGTTTTTAAGAGTAAAAAATTCAAATGCAAATAAAATCATTTTCAAGTGTGTCCTGAAAAGACAAATTTGAGTATGAACTATTTTAAACCATGTTCCCATGCTGTGGTCACCACTTAATTCTTTCAGGGGACTTTTAGCTTTTGAGTGTTTGAAAGCTTATGGAAGTTAGGTCAGCAGTCTATACCGTGTTTCCCATCTTGGCTGTGACCCGTAAGCTTCCGTATGGGAACTGATGTGTTTCTGTCTGCTCACTGTGGCCTCGGTTTTACAACATTTTCTGAACATCACAATCACCAGTGAGTTTTCAGGGATCTGGGGTCTGGTGGGAGGAAAATTCCTCTCTCTTCACCTTAGCTTGAGATCAGGATGGGTTTGAAGGAAGCGGCCCACAGGAAGTCAGCCTGAGTCTGCTCTGTGACCATTTGAAATCCTCCCTCCAGAGGAAGTAGCGGCTTCTCCAGAGCACCATGGTCACCTCCATCATCCCTTCCTTTTTAAGTGTGTGTATACAGGGTTCAAGGGAGAGATTCACTGCTGGGGGAGGGGGGTCCATTTCCTAACAGGATTTTTATATTTGTAGAAATTCCCTGCAAATTCTAACACCAAATCTTCTTAACTTTTCTGAAAATGTCCTGGGTATGGCTAGGGAAGAACTTTTTAATGAGAATGGGACAAAGATAAAAACAGACTTTTATCTGGGAAATGTAAAATATAGGGCTCGGTACCTTGAGGGAGGGACTCTAATTCTGCTCCCAAAAACATTGTAGCAGAAGTTATTTTCTCCTGTGTCTTCTCAATGCTAGAAAGGAACATGGACAGTCCTTTATTTCTGGAGCTTTCTGATCAAAGATGGAACTGAAAATCTACTACAGGAAAGGATTCTAATGCCTGGGAAATTATGTCTCCAGACACCCATCCCTTGGGTGAGCCAATTATATACAGTCTTTCTTGTTGGCAAGAAAGACAAAACCATCTTTGGAAATGAAGTTAGCCTATTAAGGAAAAAAAAAAAAAAAAAAAAACACTAGAAGTCAAACCAGCTAGACTTTGTTAGCGTTGAGTTATTTTATATTTCAATTATGTGCACAATTACTAAGTGTTTGAGCACCAAAACCTCTCAAAGAAGTTTTAATATTTGGGTTTTCATGAACTAAATTGGATTATTTTAGTTCCCAAGGAATCACGGCCCCTAGACACAAAGCAGTTCTTTACAAATGGTAGATATTCCTGAACATAGTCACCTCGGTGTATGCTATGTACCTCTTTCATATGTGACCATCTCATGTTCTGGCCATGTGGCTAAAGGGGAAAGAAAAGGCAGGAGCCACACTCACACCAGAGACTCACAAAGTGCTGATCTCCATCCCAAAGGCTCCACCCTGCCCATTCTTGCTCCGGCTGTGCATCAGCCTGTAGGTGGCCACCAAGGAGCAAATCAACTCTAAAATATAAGCAAAGGCCCCCTTCCCCATCTGGATCCAGTTTTCAGTCCCCTGAGTCCTACTGACCCACTCTGATATGGCAACAGGAAACACAGATGCTGTGTCTTTAGAAAAGTGACCTTGAAGTCAAGGACAGCTTGTGTGGCTCACTAAGGACGGTCCATCTGGGAGAGTATGTATGTAGTGGTAAGGACAGTGTGCAGCCATACCACATGATCCAGTTCTAATACCGTGTTCTTCATTACTCTGTGACCTTGAGAAAGCTACTTACCCTCTCTGTGCATCTGTTTATAATGGTAATCATGGGGACAATAAAGGTATTTGAATCATCTTTGAAAGCAAAATGAATTCATGTGTGTAAAATTCTTAGTGCCCAACACACTATGTGGGGTCAGGTATGATATCAAAGTCTGTGCACACCATGATGAAATCGAATGAAAATGTTATTAAAAGATAAGAACTACAACAGGGGGGAATGTGATTCCAAGAGTATTCTGTCATAAGAGGAGAGGGCGGGATAGAGTGTATTATTATCCTCATAAAATAGCTACCGTGGAGCTCAGAACTGACAGCCCTGCCTGGCTATGGTGGGAAATGGGATGTTAATTTAAGAGGTGAAACATCAGATTTACATAAGTAATGTCAGAAGACAGAAAAAGCTGGGGGGGGGGGGGGGAGTTGAAGTTTTATTACTCCTAATTTATTTGCCTGTCCTTCCAAACTACCAGACTCCAAAAGCACACCAACTCTGTGTGGCTTTCCTGAACTTCCTGAGGAGGGTTCCTTGATGTGTGTCCAGTCCACCGCTCGAAATGTGTTTACCTTTCTAGGGCACAGCCTGCACCATCCTGTCATGATTTATGAGTTTCCTTACGGCCACCCCCACCCGTCTCTGTGCTGTGACTCTCCTTAAAGGAAGATCATCCCTCTCCACATCCCTCCGGTGTCTCGCTCTGTAGAGGCTCTGATGGTTCCAGACTCCCCTTAAAACACATTCTTAGCTTGGTTTCTGGAATATCTCCTCCTATTTCTGTTCTATACCCCAGCCACTCTCTCCACCTCCTCTGGGCCTTCCCTATCACCCAGGGACTGAGCGGCACAGTAGTTCAGTGGTCAGTCCCTTGGCTCCCTTCTCTAGTTAGCCTTAGGACCCAAGTGTTGGAATTTGGTTTCACAGCTCATGCCGTCATTGATAGACTACCAATTTCATATTTATATCCGTTCCCGCCAAGCCCCAGAGCACTCATCCATGCAACTGCCCCACTCTGTTTATATATCTAACGGGCATCTCCAGCCAATGTTTTCTTTCTGATTTTCCCATCTGCTCTTCCACTTCCCTTCTACTCCACAGAAGATCACCACTGGTTTCTTCTGCCCAGTGGCTGAGAACAAACACCAGTGTAATCTGTGACTCCATTCTTCGTTGAAACCACCCTCCTCCCTCTCCATTCAACCAGCTGTTACTATCCCTTGTCCCTACAAATGAGCTCAGCATTCACAAGGCACCAAGAACCAAACCTGGCCACCTGCCACCACCCGGGTGCCTTTTCTCCTGTCCACACCTCCATCATCTGTCATCCACACTACATAGTGGCCTCCCAACTCCCTGCTTCAAAACCTGCCCCCTATGTGTCTCCACCCAGCTGGCGGGGGACCATCCACAATCTCAGCCCCTCTGTCCCTTCCTTCCATGCAAGTACAAAGGTAGTGTACAAGGTGCTGTATGACTTTGTCCCTCTTGTCTTCTAATGCTGTGGGATGTTCTGTATGCCCTGAATATGTTGCTCTGATTGGTTAATAAGTAAAGTGCTGATTGGTCAGTGGCCAGGTGGGAAGTATAGGCAGGACGAAGAGAGAAGAGAAGGCTGGGAACAGGAGGGCTGATGGGGAGACGCCACGGAACACGTGGTGACACATAGATGAATAGAAATGGGTTAATTTAAGATATAAGAACTGGATAACAAGGAGCCTGCCATGGCCATACAGTTCATTAGTAATATAAGCGTCTGGGTGATTATTTTATAAGTGGGCTTCGGGACTGTGTGGGCTTGGCGGGACCCGGAGAGAAACTCTCCAGCTACATTCTAACACTGTTCTCAGTGTTTCTGCTATGGCCACAGTAGCCTTCTTGCAGTTTCTTATGGAAGACTCCTTGAATACCCGGCATTCTCTCTTACCCTGCCCTAACACCACACCCCTCATCTGACCTAGGATTGATTGGCCACAAAATTTAATCCATGTGTCTGTGCCTGTGTGCTCACAAAAACCACACTTGCACATGCACATGTGCAAACACACATATACACACGTGACTCTGACTTCTTATTCTGTGATAACGTCCTTTGTCATATTTAACACCACACAACGTTGTATGTTTGCTGACTATTGTCTTAGTTAGGGTTTCTATTGCTGTGAAGAGACACCATGATCATGGCAACTCTTATAAAGGGAAAACATTTCATTGGGGTAGTTTGCATTTTCAGAAGTTTAGTCCATTATCCTCATGGCAGGACATGGTGGCCTGCAGGCAGACATGGTGCTGGAGAGGTAGCTGAGAGTTCTACATCTTGTGCAGGCAACAGGAAGTGATCTCAGATACAGTGGACCTCGAAGCCCACTCCAACAGTGACGCACTTCCTCCAACAGGACCACACCTACTAAGGTCACATCTCCTAATAGTCCCTTTGGGGGCCATTTTTTTTTTTCAAACCACCACAGCCATCCTCCGGTTCTCAAAACAAAGCCTGGCATATATTAGACTCTCAGTAGATAATCTTTGAGTGAACTAATTCTAAGCACGCACCATCTTGGTCTCTCCAATATTTGAGTCATCCCTGGTCCACTAAAACTTTGGTAAATAGGGCTAAAGGCACAGTTCTGTGGTAGAAGCCTCCCCTGCCATGCACAAGCCCTAGTTTTGATCCCAAGTACCAGAAAAAAATAAGACTCTCTGACAAATACATAAAGAAATTGCTGGTCCAATATACATTTAAGAATGAGCATACAAAACTATTTTTAGGTATAGTCTATCTTGTGGTGTTTTTTTTTAACGTTTTAGATAATCATTTCCACTTGAATAGCTATTATATAGTAATAATTGTCTTGACCATGGTGGACAGTGTGACAACTACCAAATCATGTAACCCTACAGTGTGTAAATGTCACTTGATTTCCTCCATCTGAATTACACTCAAAAGCTAGCCTAACTTTGGTGTAGCCTACTCAAATAGTTGTACTTCCTATAAATGGAGCATGTTCAAGAATAACCCAAGTTCCCCTGAGGGTTAGGACTGCAGAGCTGGAGCAGCCAGGATAAAGGTAGAAAGGGCCAATACTTTTTGCTATGAGCCTGCCTGATAAAGAACCCCTGGGCCTCCCAAGCCATCCAAGGGAGTCTTAAAATGCCTTCACAGCCTCTGGGCTGTCAAGCTTAACATACAACAAGAACATATCTTTCCACTCTTCAGTTTTGTGACCAACCCCTTACTGATAAAATATTCCCATCCATTAACATTTCACATGGCCTATGGCATCAGAATAAGACTTCCATCTGAGTTGGGTTGGGTTGTGTGCTAAGTTGGGTAGTGTATGTGGTTTGTAGGATGAGGTATCTGGTTGTATAAAATAAGCCAACTCCAGTGAAGCATGTCTCCACACACCTCCATTTGCATCATGCCCTGTCCCAGTCTTCCCACCTAAGGCTGTCTCATCAGAAGCCATTCCATTTGGGAAGTCACTGCTCGCAAACCCAGGCTGCCTGTGCAGGAAGTTAACACAATTCATGGAAAAGAGGAAAATCCAATTATTCTATCAGCCGTGTGAGATACAAAAGGAAGCTGTTTTCACAGGGAGCTGAAAGCCGGTTCTAACTTTTTCCACCAAATTGAATGACAGTTGGCTCAAGGTAGGCTCAGAGGCAGCCATAACAGCTATAACAGTGGATGGAAATGATAAACTGAATACAAACAAAGTGTCAGCCCTACATGTGGTTTCTACAGGGGGCTAGGGATGTAGCTCTATGGTAGAGCACTTGTCTATCAGAAATAAGCTTCTGAGTTTGATCCAGACACCATAAAAATAAAGACTTGTAACATAATTCTGTCTATATGGGAAAATACATTTGGTAGTATCTCTTTTGCCCTTTATGAAAACACTTATAGGCACCCTAAAGAAAGAACAGTTCATTCCTTGGAAATGGCAAGAAAACAAAACTAAAGCAACTTTCAAGAGATTATGAAATAAATCAACAGGTTGTTTTTTGTTTTTGTTTTTGTTTTTTAGATAAGCAGCTGTAATTTATTTTATAAAAGAAAACTATCTTCTGACTTTAGCACAGCCATTTTATCCTGTAGTTAGTTCTTCTGGTGACCATCTCCCTCCTAAAACTCGTTAGGGAACCTGCCAAGTGTCCCCTCTTCAGCATAAACTCAGGTAAGGTTGGAAGAGATCCCTATAGATAACAAAACATGTTCCTGTCACTCTAAAGGATTTAAAAATCTCTACACTGACAAACTGGGCAAAATTCAAATTCATCTTTGACTTCACCCCAGATTACTTATGGATGCCCTTGAACGCCCTTCCTTATTAAGTCATGGACACATGGGGTCTCTCACCAGTTTTCTGATGCCAGAAAACTCCGCTTAGGATAGGGACCAAATGACACCACTAACGTCAACCTCAGTCTGCACCGGGGAGGCCATTAAGTCATTCCACAGAAGGGTACTGACTTCTCAAGCAGCAAGCTGGGCCCTTCATGTACAAGCCCACTTGGACATGGACCCTGCTTTCAGTGGGCTTGGAAGGCCACTAGAAAGGCTGATACAAACAAATTGCTACTTTCTGTTTGCTGGGTTTTTGGCAGACCCTAGTAGGGTCTGAGGACAATAACAAGTCCTTTGCAAAGAAGCACCAGGGAGGAGATTGGAGATCAGCGGTTTGCTGGACTTTTTTTTTCCCTTTCATTTATTTGTTTGTTTGTTTGTTTTTGTGTGCTGGGGGGTTGGAGGCAAGTGCAGATACATTCCAGGCACTTATGCCATTGCACATATGAATCATGGGGGTCTTACCCTCAGACAAAAGTATACATGGTAGTTGTGACAGAGAAGACAAGAGTGGGCTGATCGAATATATTGATC
The DNA here is from genome assembly GCF_903995425.1 of Onychomys torridus. Lineage (NCBI taxonomy): Eukaryota > Metazoa > Chordata > Mammalia > Rodentia > Cricetidae > Onychomys > Onychomys torridus. The sequence continues at coordinate 43,872,977 of NC_050456.1, forward strand.
ACTTGGTCCCTCCTGACAAATGAATAGCACTCAGATATCTAATGTTATCAATATTCCATCTCCTCTAGCCCATCATCAGGGAGCACAACATGTATGTAATACCTTCTTCCAGACTCTGGGCTGCCTTACCCAAGGTGCAATAACAGAAACCACACATGTGTGTCCTCCCACAGTCCACACTGAGACAGGAGACCAGCTCTCTCAGAAGAGCCTGGAGTGGAAATTGCACTCAGAACACCAAACTCTGCTGCAGAGACAGCAAACTGTGGGAGCAGGCAAGAAAGAAAAGGTTGAATTTGCAGCCAGTATAACGTTAGAAACACCGGCTCCGGGCTTGGAACCTGCATCTGTCATCCATGGTTGTCCTACATACCAGCATTTACCAGCAACACACCAACGGCAGCAGCCAAACCAGGCTTAGGTGGGCAGGCTCCCTCTCAGCGGGCTCCTGGCTCTACACAGCTGGGCTCCCTTTATGGTGCAGGCCAGGAAATGCTTCCCAAATATGATCACATGACTGTCCACTGAAGCTGGGGTAGAGCATTGTTCATCTCTCCTGCTTGAGTGGTCAATAGCAAACAAGTCTGAGGCGGCTCCAGACATCGGCTGTCTCTGTTTCTGACTATGTTGCCTTCTTCTGCAAAGGCAGGGTGACAGTGGGAAGCAAGCATGAAACCCCTCAGGATGCTGGGAACAAAACCACAGGGAACCTGGCTCGTGTGTCGGTCTTGAGCATAAGCTCTAAGTTGTGGAGATCCCAATCGCTCTGCAAAGAGGCAGACTCTCATGTGGCCTTCAGATTTCCTTTCCCACACACACATCCATGACACCTTTTAGTGTAGTTAACAGAGACCAAATAGTTTTCTATAAACAGAGTCAGGGTAGATCCCACCATTAATTCAATGTGCTCCAACTCCAAGTCCCAGAGTATCCTGGCACTGCCAGGAACACAACTTCTTATCTGCACCCAGATCTGACAAAAGAAATGGATGCGGCTCAGGTGTGATCACTTAGTGTACCAGGCTTTTTCTTTTGGGGGGAGGTACCAACCAGCTCCCAAATCATGACACAGAGACTTGTTAGTTATGAATGCTCAGCCTTAGCTTAGGCTCATTTCTGGCTAGCTCTTTTGACTTAAATTAATCTGTTTCTCTTTATTTACATTTTTCCTTGGGGTTTTTTTACCTTTCTTTCTTTCTTTCTTTCTGTATGTCTTACTTTCCTGTTATCTCTATGTCTGGGCAGCTGGCAGCTGCCTGGCTTCTGGCCCCAGGCATGTCTCCCTCTTTCTCCTCGTTCTCTTCTCCTTCTCTTCTCCTCTCTCTCATTCTTTTTCTTCCAAGACAAGATTTCTCCTCCTATTTATTGGCCCCACCTATTCCTCTCCTGCTATTGGCCAGTCAGCTTTTTAGTAGACCAATCAGGTGCCTTAGGCAGGCAAGGTGAAACAAATGCAACACATCCTTACATCATTAAACACTCATCCTTACGTCATTAAAAAAATGCAGCAGAAACAAATGTAACACACCTTTACACAGTTAGGGTAATATTCCACAGCATAAACAAATGTTACCCGTCTTTACATGGATAAATATTCCACAACACTTAGGATTTGTCCACGTTCACAACGCAGCCATGGTATTCATTCCCAATCACATCGCCAGTTTCATTTATGCCTCTCCAAGCAGAATGGTAGCATTAATAATAAAGCTGAAATGACACTGGGATGTGTGACCACAGCAAGAAGAGCCATAGCCTAATAGCATCAGTGCTATGATTCAGGCATATTCAAATATCTTCATACATTAATCCATGCCTCTTCACAGTCATCCATTTTCTCCATTTTGATAATGAAAATTAAGCATTCTTCAAAGATTAAATTGCTTATAAAAAAGTATGGGGAGACAATGGAGTAGTAAGCACTATTGATCAATAGATACGTTAGTGACATTAACCAAAAGCCACTGTTAGTTAGGGTGTGCTATGCTAAGCTGCAACCGCAAATAGACACAATGTTAACGTGTGGCAGAGGATCCTTTGATGCTGTTAGGTTCCTGGTCCAGTGTTCAAGTCAGGAGAGATGCTTTCCTCCACGCAATAACCTAACAACTCATGGCGCTTCCATTCTGTGATCTTGATGCACTCTAGGATCCCTTGGCTATCGACATCGCAATGAGAAAGAGAATGAGGTGGCTTGAGTGGAAATATTTAAATATACATCCTGGAAGTGACAGATGTCATTTCCTGTCATTCTCCATAGAAGATGATGTAGTCACATACCACCCTCAGTGCAGGGTAGGCTTGGGAAAAGCCCACCTCTGTGCCCAGAACAAAGAACATACTTTGGTTGAAATGAGCTGCCTCTTTCCAGCCACCAAATATTTTTACATACTTTTCCTCACACATAAAGCAAACATAACCTTTTCCCCAGATGGTCCACCCAGAGTCCCCTGTGTCATACCACCATGCCAAGGTCCAGCATCAAGAGGTGATTCATAGCCCTCTCTATACGACTCCAACATGGTTCCTTGTGGTCTAATAATAGCCAGTTCTCTAACGTGGTTCTCTAACCATCCCTGCTACCACGGTAGAACAGAAATAGGGTGTCCAAAATATTCAATCCCTTTCCAGAAAGAGGAGAAGGGAGACAAAAACAGAATAATGAAACTCTAGTGAGAATCATAAGAAAGTCCCCCTGCACCCGCTGTAAGGAAGGGCCTTAGGATGACCCTGATAGCGTTGGCTAAGAAAAACTTTGAGAATTATTCTTAACTTCCCTGGCCTGGGCTTCCAGAGGTTCTTCTTCCTTGTCTGTCATCCCTCATGACCCACATCTAAACTGATCCTTGTGGAATATGAGTTTTAGGGAGCTGGGGGTAGTAGAACTATCTCAGCTGACTACTTGACTGTGTCCTCTGGGATGCTCAGTTGCGAGTTTAGAAGCATGAGCATGTTAAATGCCAAGGTTTCCGGTTAGTTGCTGAACCGGTCATCCTGTCAGGACCAAAGCATGTCTTCCCTAGACAGTCTCATGAAGTATGTTGTATTGTGTGCTCCCTTGGTTCTCAGGCCAGCAATGGCTTCTGGGGCCATGTGAGGTAGCTTAGACAGGAGTGTGACACGCACACCCTAGCCAACGTTCAGAGACAATTCTGATTTAGTAGACGCTCCACAAATGTCTGCCGCTCAGATTCTTTCTCTTAATACTTCCTCATGGATCAGGGCACCCATGGCAGGGTGTTCATGTGGAGGTCAGAACACAACTTTCCTAGTCAGTTCTCTCTTTCCACCATGAGGATCCCAGGGACCAAACTCAGGCCATCAGATTTGATGGCATGGGGCTGAGCCATCTTCCAGATCAACATTCTTTTTCAACTGTATCTTCTATCTGTGGGGCCCAGAAATAATGAAACTTGTTAACTCTATGAGGTCTTTAACGTGTTTTCTATAAATCTCTGATTTTTAAAAATAATTTATATTAAAGTTCTGTGTGTGTGTGTGTGTGTGTGTGTGTGTGTGTGTGTGTGTGTGTAGGTCAAAAGTCAAACTCCTCTGTCATCCTCAGGCATCATTCACCTTGTTCATTGAAACAGAGTCTCTCTCTGGGTCCTGGTGCTCACTGCTTAGGCTAGTCTGGCTGGCCATCAAGTTCCAAAGTCCCTCCTGTCTCTCCCTCCACAGCACTGGATTCCAAGAGCATACCACCACACCTGTCTTTTCAGGTGGGTGCTAATGATGGAACTCAGGTCCCTGTGCATGCTCAGCTAGTGCTTACCATCGGGCCACCTCCCCAACCTACTGGTTTTCCTTTTCTTGAAGTGTCTTGCTGTGTAAAGGACACAGGAAAGCACAGGAGCTCAAGGACCAACTAGCCCACACAGGCAACAACGACAAGAGGCCATGCCTCAGAACAAGATGGAAGGTGAGGATGGATACCCAAGGTTATCCCCAGGCCCCTACATATGCCTCCACACACACTACACACCACACATGAACACACACACACACACACACACACACACACACACACACACACGCACACGCACACGCACACGCACGCACGCACACACATGCACAAAGATCCTTGTAAAACACACAAAAGATTCTTGTAAAAATTAAAATATGGGTCCAAGCCAAGACTGCAAAACTAGGAGAAGGAACTGTGAATATGAATTTTCTATAAGCAGTCTAGGCATTAGACAATACCTGTGAAACTCCTGCATTGTACTTCAAAACCATTGGAACATCACATATTCAGAATTGAACTTTATGTTCAACCAATGTCATTTTCAAGTGTGATCATGCACGCATGCATGTGTTTCTCTGTGTATACACTCATATGAGGGAGCAGGCTAAGTTTACAGGCATGCACCACCATACCTGCTTTCAGTATGAATTCTGGGGATCTGAACTCAGGTCCTCATGCTTACACAACAGGCACTTCATCTGCAGCCACTGCCCTAGTCCCTGAAGCTTATCCAATTTATCAAATTCAGTAAACCTTTCTTTATACTAATGGAGATGCCTATAATCAAGCCAGAAGGGGCAATTTCACAGTCAACCATCAATCAATCAATCAAGCAATTTACAAACAGATACACATACAAATTTCTGGCTTGGGAGTTTCTACCAGATCGTGTGAAATAGAAGGGGGCTTTTGGAGTCTCTCGGAAACAGCTAGAAAACTCCTAAATCGTGATCTGGAAAAGGAGAACTATCCCCAAGGCCGAGACAGAGAGAGACCCTCACACAGAAAGGTCACAGATGTGCTGGGAGAGATCTTGTGAAAGGAGGCCTAGAAGGCTCTGAGTCTGGGAGGAGGAGTCAGAACCCAGCCAACCTGGGCATGCTGTGTGCCAGCGGCTGGGAACCCTGGCACTTTGGCACAATCTACAAAGCTGCCCAACCATGGATTCTTTTCCCGGAGGCTGCTGCCTGTAGACCAAATCAGCAGGAGGACTGTGGGGCCTTGGGGGAGGACCGAGGGGAGCTGGGGAACTCCTCCTCCCGTGGGAAGCAGTAAGGGAAAGCATTCAGGTCCTGGGGTGGTTGGGGTGCAGCTCTGTCTGGGAAGGATTATTGTTGCTCCATGTCCATGCAGCCCTGTGATTATGAAATGAACAGTAAACATCTGTTTCTCCATTGCAAACCCTGCTGTTCTGCTTCATGCTTTGACCTAGCATTTGGGGGAAGGAGGGTGGAAATCCTCCTCCAGAACTATTTTTCTGAGTCCAAAAGTCCTCCCAATAAGCTAGCATCTGCCTGGAAGAGAGAGAGCGTGTAAATTGTGGAAGAGGCCGGAATTCTCTTACTGGAACTCCCTGTCCTTATCAGGACAGTCCAGTTGACAGGCAATCCTGCCGAGGCAGCCAAGTCTTCCCCTGCAGCCTCTCGGGCTCTCTTAGTACAAGTTGGTGGATCAGTCCTCAAGTGTGCTCTTTTGCTGCTGTTGTTTTCTTTTCCTTTATGTTTTTTTTCCAGACAGGGCTTCTCTGTGTTGCAACCCTGGCTGTCCTGGACCTCACTCTGTAGACCAGGCTGGCCTCGAACTCACAGAGATCCACCGGCCTCTGCCTCCCCGAGTGCTGGGATTAAAGGCGTGTGCCACCACCGCCACCCGGCTCTCAAAGTGTAATCTTCTGGCTAGAGAACAATGTGTGGCCCAAGCAGAAGACCTCGTGGACAAAAGGGGCAGTTATGGTCACAGTTCATTAATCAAAATAAGTTGGTAACACTGAGCAGTAGAGTCTTCCCTATGTGTCAAGCCCTGCGTCGCCCTTGCTGTCTTGTCTGAATGCCACCTTAGATGGTAGGTGTCCTTTGTCCGAGGGCAAGCGAACAGAAGCTCAAAGGGACATCGGTCGTCCCACATCACGTGGCTAGGAAGTGGCAGAAGTGAGATGCAGCTCTCTCCCATGGTCACCTCCTCAGCAAGGCCACACCCCCTGGATTAGGTTGTGTTAACCTGTTTGTTTACTCCTGGGCTTTTATATTATTTATTCCTGTAATCCTGTTAAGATGCTCCCTTCCTAGAAGATATACCTGCAGAAGGCTAGGTTCTTTCTATGTTGTGTGCTCCTATGTTCCCAGCACCTGTCATGAACCTGCAGCAGCCACCCAGACACCTATCTGGAGTGAGTGAGTGAGTGAGTGAGTGAGTGAGTGAGTGATAGCCAAGAGTTCCAGGGCAGTCCTAACCACTGCACTTCACGGAATGCATCACCCTGTGTGAACTATCAAGACAGGTTTCTACACTGAACTTACCATCCCTACACCCTGAGAGGATAGACCCTAAGTATCATGAGCACACAAAGAATGACCTTGTTTAAAACTTTTTTAAAAATTAGTTTGGGGGGGCAGTATGTTTTATTCTAATCAGGTTTCAAAGCTGTGAGTTCTGAGTGCTTTAACTAGGCATACGGTAGTTTTCCTAGCTGTACTAAGGACTTGTTTTTAGCTGTTTTCTGCTGCTATGTACTAGAAAAAAAAAAAAAAAGAAGAAGGAGGGGAGCAACTCAGTTTGTTAAGGAATGTAGTGTAAAACTTTTCTTTCAAATCACGAGGCTAATTAAGAGGAAAAATAATAAGCAAGTCAGCTCCTGAATGTTCAGCACAGATAAACCTCCTAAGAATTATGAGTGACACTTGGAAAATGCAGCTACTCATTTGCGAAAAGTATAGCAATTTGCAGACGGTGTGCTTGCAAGACGTGCAATGGATCCGTTCATCTGCACTAATCACAGGGCACTTTGCACTTGTCAAAGCAAGAGCTATAAAGAGAAAGAAGGCTGTGCTCTGGCCTCTGGACTCCCTCCCTCTGCTTATCCTGGCTTAGCTCACATTAAGAGCCCTAAATGCGTCTTTGCTGGAGTAAAATGAAATCCATGTGATATTTGCAATAGTTCAAGCTGGCAAATAAGAGCCCTAAGAATTTTCAAGAGTAAACATGTTTTACTTTTCAAAAGAGACCGAGAGTGGGTGCTAGCTTGTTGAGTGTCCATGTCGGGCTTCGCTTCAGAGAAGCTGCTCCATTATTCCACTTGTCTTCCCATCATAAAGCTCACATCAGACTCCTTCTTTTTGATAAGCCACATCTCTCAGGCTATAGATCAGAGTTACTTACTCTCCCTTGAGGTCAGTGGAAATTGAGAAAAACCTCATTATCACCCTCAGAATAATGGCTCTTCGTGCACTCGAAGACCAGGAAAAATCCATCCTTGTTATCTTGAAACACTTCAGCCAGTTTTTTTCTTGTCCAGTTCCCTTCATACCTGATATTCTTTCCCCCTTTTTGATGAGCAGCATCTTATGAATTTACTCAGGTCAATCACAACAATATGCACTTCAGACACACAGCCAGCACAGACGAGTTTCACAATGTTTTTGGCATGAATAAGTGAAGGGACCCCAAGACCAAGTTCTCAGCATGAAAGAGATTTATTTGCCCCAGAGGGACAAAAGGCTGGGATAAGAGACAAAGACAGGAGATAGAGGAGGAGGGAAAAGGGGAGGGGAACAATGGAGAGGGGAAGGGGTGTTTGTCCCAGAGAGGGGGGACAAAGGACCACCTCAGGATAGAGAGGATAGACATGGTGCATAGGAAAATGGCAGTTTATAAAGGTAAAGGGGGAAAACTTGTGTTAGGATGAGGTGTTTAATTTTGATTGGACATGTTAATTAGGTGAGCCAAATGGGGGCTTTTGATTGCTGACCTCAATACTTTGAAAGCTGGACCTTGGCAGTCAGCCGCAGGAGAAGGAAGTGACCAAATAAGAGAATAGACCTTGGAGGCAAGCTCTAGGAATGTAATCTAATGGATTTTAGCAAACAAGAGGGACTAGGGGGAGGGCAAGGCCTGCCAGAGCCTTGTCTGTCATGCTCAGGCCACCTAGAGTCCCTTCAATAAGTATCTTGCAATGTAGTTAGGTATAGCCCTAACAGTATGGATTAGCCTTAACCATCACCATCATCATCATCATCATCATCATCATCATCATCATATGTATAGGTGTTTTGCCTGAATGTATGTCTACGCACCACATGAATAGCTAGTGCACACAGAGGCCAAGAGGACATGCCCTGGAAATGGAGTTACATATACAGTAGTGAGTGCTGGTAATCAGACCCAAGTCCTCTGGAAAAACAGTGCCCCTAACTACTCCGCCATCTCTCCACACCCCCTAAATAATCTGTTAGATCACGCTTGTCCTTTGCTTTTGTCCCTCACCACTCAGATTTATCAGTCAAGTTGACAAATGCAGAGAGTTGAAGTCATCAACATGAAAGCAGTTTCCTTCCCAACATTCTAACAACTATCCATGCAATAATCCTGATTTATCTACATTAGAAGGTCATGTTAAGGCTTTCAAAAGATAAGATTTATTCAGATCTTAAAATTCATGTAATTTTGAGTTCCCCCCACCTTGCAATTCAAGCAGCCGTATAGGGCATGCTGAAGAGAATACTTGATCGCAATGCCCTAGGTTGGTGTTAAAGAAGACATCTTGGTTGCTCTGGTTACCGTGAGTCTCTCAAATCTCATTTTAACAGATTATACGAGGACTCAGTACATAATATATAGAGACTGTGGTGGCTAATATTGATTGTCAATTTGGCAGGATCTGAAAATCATTGAGGAGACAGTCTCTGAACATGCCTGTGAGGGATTATCTAGCTTATGTTCATTGAAGTAGGAAGACCCATGTTAACCGTGATTGCAAGTGAATAAAAAGGGAGAAAGAAAGCTAAGAACTAGCATTTGTGGCTCTTGCTTCCTGAGTGTGGATACATGTGACCAGTTGCATCAGGCTCCTGCCTCAAGGACTTCTCCGCCATGATGGATTGTCCTCTCCAATGATGAGCCAAAGTAAACCCTTTCCCCTTTAAGTTATTTTTGTCAAGACACTTTAGCATAGAGACAGAAAAAGTAACAAGACATAACTAAATAAGTACTATTGGCAGGTCACAAGTCAGCCTCACATTTCATATGCTGCTTATCTAAATCAATACCCTAAAATCTTTAAGGGTAGTCAGTACACATTAGACAAACACCCTACTCAGCAATATCATTTACTCCAAACTGAATTCTAGTTTCACAAAGTACACTCTGTACCTGGGTGTGTTGTGTGAAGACTTTTCCTGGGGAGACACAACACACACATCTACTCACTCCAGATAGGGAGCCTGTGACAGACCAAAGTACAGATACCACCAAAGTCCAACTTGGTGAACCAATGAGTTTTATTGGAGTCACTTACAGGAGCAGAAATGACTCAAGGACAGCCACATCACCAAATCCCGCCCTGGCACTGGAGATGGTTCTCAAAATATGGGGAACTGAAGCGTACTGCATAGCCCACAGGCAGCTCAAGAAATTGGAGAGTGTCCTTTCCAAGTGACTCTGACCATGTCCCAGGCAACTTGGATGGTTTCTGTTTCTTCCAGGAAGCTGGTCTAGTCTGACTCTTCTTTGCAACTTGGCTAGTCTGAGAATGACTCTAAGTACTCTTCTTTTTTTTTTTTTTTTGAGCTGAGGATCGAACCCAGGGCCTTGTGCTTGCTAGGCAAGCACTCTACCACTGAGCTAAATCCCCAACCCTCTAAGTACTCTTCATTGCTTACTGTGGCAGGGAGGAGGCTAGTGAATCTGATCAGTTTCAGGGACTTCCTGAAGCTATTTTGAGTTGTTTACTTACCTGCTTACAGAGCTTCTCTGCAGGATGAACTGTCCAGATCTTGGAGGAAATTTATTCAACACTCCATCCCTTCTTCCTGCTCTTACATTCTTTCCACTGCTTTTTCTGCAATAATCTCTGAGCTTTGGAGGAGGAGATTATAGATGTCCACCTATGGCTAAGAATTAGGCCGCTATGCCACAGCATCACTGTGCCTTAGCAATCATTTATTCTCCAGAGCATAACCAGAGGTTATGAGTTGAGGATGACAACAATGGTGGTCTATAGGTGTAAACATATATTTAAAAGGCAGCTTGAACAGGCACATCATATTCATCTAGTAAAAGCATAGAACTTGCTTCCCACCTTGGGACCTATGACCTCCCCAGCCACAGGTTTTTGTTTTTGCTTTCAGCATGGTATATAAATGCCCCCTTGTGGAGTGGACCTTAAATCCAATCAAAAAGTTGTTGGTCTTATCTGTTGTAGGGAACCTCGAAGTTGGCTCAGAACACCCCAAGACCAAATTCTTCTGCACAAAGGATGTTTATTTGCCCCCAGAGAGACAGAGAGAAGGGAATAAGAGACAAACATAGGAGATAGAGGACAGGGAAAAAAGGAAAGAGAACAAAGGAGAGTAGGCAGGAGTATTTGTCTGGGTGGAACAAAGGACTGCCTCTGGATAGAGAGGAGACAGACATGGCGCACAGGAAAATGGTGATTTATAAAGGTATAATGGGAAACCCCATGTTAGAATAAATGTTTAGTTTTGATTGGGCATGTTAATTAGGTGAGTCAAAGGGGGGTTTTGATTGCTGAACTTCAATACTTTGATAGCTTGGACCTTGGTAGTCAGCCTTAGGAGGAGGAAGTGACCAAATAAGCGAATAGACCTTGGTGGCTAGCTTTAGGAATGTAACCTAATGGTTTTTAGTGAGGCATAGGGAATGGGGGAAAACCTGCCAGAGCTATGCTTGAGTGAGCTTCATCTATGATAGCTGGGCCACTATTGTACAAGCAGACACATCCTGCCTGGCACATATCAGTGTTTTAGGACTCAGGGTCCACAGCCAAGGTGGAGTGTTGGTGACAGTTCACCAGCAGCCTGCATGGTCCCCTTTGGCACTATGAAAGCCAGCCAAGGGAGTGGGAATTACCATACCAGTTCAGTCCCAGTTTAATTTCCCCACATTCTGCAGTCATAGCATGCACATATGGTTGTCTTCAGCAATGGGGTCTCACTGTCTAGTCCTGGCATACAACTAACAGCAGTAGCAATAACCTTTGTGGTTTGCGGCCTCAGGGGCTTCCCTGGCCAACAACTCACAGGAAGGTAGCCCACCCTTGGCACCGAAGTTTTCATTCAATAACCTTATGGCCTCTGGGAGTGTCCATTTCCACCCATGTAGGATACCTTTGGGATTTTTATTTTCCTTTCAGTTAACTTGGCTGTAACACAAATTGCAAAACGGTCTTATTAATAAAAAAAAAAACAGAGCCAGATATTGGGGTGAAAGCTGAAAGATCAGCAAGACAGAACAAGCCATAGCCAATCTCACCTCGCCAACTCCTCAGCTGATCCTATTTCCTCCAACTGAACGCCTCTGAGTCCTCACTGGGAAGGGATCTCAGCTGAACTGCTTAAAAGCCTCTAGCTCCTGGTCCTCAGGCCTTATATACCTTTCTGCTTCCTGCCATCACTTCCTGGGATTAAAGGCCTCTGTCCTTCCGAAGCAAAGACATGATATCTCAAGTGCTGGGATTAAAGGTGTGTGCCGCTATGCCTGGCTCTGTTCCCAGTGTGGACTTGAACTCACAAAGATCTAGACAGATCTCTGCTCCCCGCCCCCCCCCCCCGAGTGATAGGATTAAGGGTGTGTGCCACCACTGTCTGGCCTTTATATCTACTCTAGTGGCTGGCTCTGTCCTCTGATCACCAGATAAGTTTAATTTGTTGGAGCACAAGTAAAATATCATCATACCCAGGCTTGGTAGGGTTGTAAGGTCGGTGGAAGTACCATTGTTCCTGGTTGCCTCTCCAATGCCTTTCCAAATCTGCAAAACTCTCAGAGGTCAGTATTATGTCAACTATGTAACAAAACCTTCTCCAGAGGATGTGCAGGGCAAGGCAACATTTGGAACCACCATCCCGTACAATAGTGGGGTTACAAAGACAACCTTGTTGAAGCACTCTAAAACGCTGCTGTCTCCTGTTCTCAGCAAGTGTCAGGTGACCCCAGAAGTTCACAACTAAGAAGACACTAAAGTCAAACATAAGCAAGGTCTAAGACAGCGTGGAAAGGCTCCATCCATTGGTATCAGTTGCTTCCTCCACGGATCACGGTTAGGTACAGAGCATGGATAGGAGGTGTTAACTTAGTGCTCCATACTCTTCAGTCATTCTCTCTGAGACATTAACTTTCCGTGCCCCAGAGTTCTTCCGTGGAGCCTCCCTATATTTCTCCACATCTAACAAATTCAGGAGGTCTGACTTAGTCCATTCAGACCTACTGAGGACCAAGGGGAAACCTGGCCCTGCTCTCCCTTGATGCACCTGTTGGTTCCCTGGGGGCAGAGTGGCCCTGGATTGACACTGTGCTCAGAGCTTTAGCTGTTACCTCTTCTGGCTGTGGGGACATCCTTGGCTGGCCAAACCATCTCTACCCCTAGCATAACCTTTTCCGAAGAGAAAGGTACCCTCCTTAGTCTCAATGATATAAACAAAACCTGGGGCATCCACAAAAGACCATGAGTCGTTTTGGACCCTACCACACCATCAACTGCCTTTAGGAGACGTGGTGCCCACAGTAAAAGAAACTCATTAGTATTGGACTCATTTCCAGAGGTGAGTCCTTGAATGGTTTCCAAAATGCAAATGGATGTTCAAGTGTTAGCTCTTACACTCACGGACGTGTAGGAGGAGGCTGGAGCACAGATCTGTAAATGCACAGTTCTTGATGCACCTGCACAACTGGAGGAAACCTATTTTATTTGCTTTCCTCATCATGAGGAGCTGACAGGCTGACCAGAATGTTCCTTTTAGGGTGTCATCACTGCCTCAGTTTCCCCAACTCTTACTATCTCATGAGCACTTTAGAAACCTGTTTCCTGAGAAATGAGGAAGAGAATTCTGCTGAACTTGGCTTCAGTTTCAAAGCCCAGATCTGGGTACTCCCACAAGCCCTGCAATAACTCAGGGCCAAGAGGAGCATGAAATAAAGCATTCTGTAGATGGGAAAGATCTGCCCACAGAACGACACTATTTCTCCCCAAAAAGAGCTGGCAAAATAACAACAAAGCTGTTGCCATGTTTCTTTTTCTTTCCAGATAGTCACTTTCAAATAAAGTGTCAGAGTCAAAGAACTTAATGTATATGTTTTTCCTCTTCACGGTTTGCAGTGGGTTAGAGGCCGGCTCTTCTTTTAAAGCTGTGACCAGCAGTCCTCAGTCCTGGGCTTCCAGAGAGCTAGGATCACAAATGTGCACTGGCATGCCTATGCCTGGGTTGTTCTTGAACTAATGATCCTCCTGCCTCAGCACTGTGCCTCTGGAACACTAGGATTAGGATTGTAGGTGTGTACCATCACACTTTGGTTTCCCCACCCACCCCCCCCCCCGTGGTTCCCGAAACCAATAATCTGCCAACCCAAAAAAATCATACTTGTTTGCTCTCATTGAGTCTTTCAGTTTGTCCTTAATTCCATCTTTTCGTTTGCTTGGTTTTGGTTTTTGGTTTGTTTTTCAAGACAGGGTTTCTCTGTGTAGCTTTGCGCCTTTCCTGGAACTCACTTGGTAGCCCAGGCTGGCCTCGAACTCACAGAGATCCGCCTGCCTCTGCCTGCAGAGTGCTGGGACTAAAGGCATGCGCCGCCACCGCCCCGGCCTTACTCCACCTTCAAAAGCAAGCTCTTCCACTCCTTCCCTGAAAGTTCCTGAACTTTTCAGTCTGTGCACGAAGACTGTGCATCCCCCTCTGCTGTGCCTCTTCCTGGTGAGTTCACACAACTGAGATTTCCTCTGCCAAGAGAAAGATATCCAGAGATATATAAACAGGTAGATCCACTTGAAGAGCAGCTCCAGATATGCCGAATCATGCTAGTACCATTTAAATTTTCTCAAGGAAAAGGGGACTCACGTTATATTTTAATGGTCTATGTGAGGATGATGGAAATTCCATTATGGAAATGACACCGTGATGTGAGGGGAATGAGAAACAGATTTCTTTGTATGTGAATTAATCAGTGATTCAGGAGAAATAGCATGACTCTATCCTGGAGCAATGTCCATCAAACGTATAGACAGAGGAAACGAAGCAAAAAAAAAAAAAAAAAAATGTTCTGTGTGACTATTCAAGGACAGAGTTCTGCCAGCCTCATAGCCATGTCACTTTGCCCACTAACTCCTGTAGGTGGCACTCACTCACACCTGAAACTCCAGCACTCAGGAGGCAGAGGTAGGAGGGTCTTCTAGGCCTGCCTGGGCTACAGAGGGAGAAAAAAATCCCATTTAGGAAACAAGATTCTATGTATGTCCTCCGAAGAAAGACACTGGAGTTGTCAGAACCCCAATCTTCCTGCCCACAAAAGTACTTCAGAAGCGGGACCTTCCCGGAGGCCCTGGTCTATTAGACACTGGGAACGGAGGATGAGAGGCTGGTGTTCCCATAAAATACCCAAGGGTTCTTTCTCTGAAACGTAAGAGATGACCCTTTCAACTTCCAGATTCCTCCCTCCTCATACATATTACCCTTCAGTGGCTAAATGCAGTTTCAAAAGCAAGACAAATCCTTACTCCCGAACTATGGTCTGAAAACTTACATTGATGTACTCAGACTCCTGACACGGTAAGATTGCCTCCAGTTTTCTCTGCCCCCTTCTCGGCTGCTGCTCAGCTACATGGCCCTCCCTTCAGTAGTGGCTTTTATCCCCTCTCAAGGCTACCCCTCCAATGCTCTTTCCCCAGCCACACACAAGCTTGTCTTAGGCACCTGGAATCACCTTTGGTGTTCTTCTGTTGGCATCTTTGCGGGGGCAAATAGGGTCATTCTGCACTGATTATATTTCTGACACCAGAAGGGTGACAATAAAGAATATAGCGCCTTTTCTAGCGTTAGGAAAATAGCAGATGTCCTGTTGAATACTGTGTTACACAGATCCCATAGACATGTCCAGGAAGGTCATCTTACTCTCAGAAATGATGGAGCCAAGTGAGACAGCATGCCCCTAACTACAAGCCTGGCTACTCAGGAGGCTGAGGCAGGAGAATGGCTTAATCTCTTAAGTTTTAAATCAGCCTGGCCAATATAGTTCAAAAATAAGTCTTGATATAGAACAACTATAGATTGAAAGAATTAACCGGTACAAAGCAAAAAAAAAAAAAAAAAAAAAAAAAACAGCATTGGTATATAGTTTCTAAAACGGTGGTGGTCTCTCCCTTCAGAGAATCTGACACTGATATGAATGCACTGAGTTCAGATAAAAGCAGCCTGTTCTTACGTTGACTATGAGCCTCAAGATCGTAAAGGCAGAAGAAAGCACAGGGACACTGTGTTCACCTTAGAGTTGTCATCCTCATGTTTCAGGCACAAATCTTCCGCACTCTTCCATTCAGGGAAGCTCTTCCTCCAGAAATGAAGGTCAGCCACCTGGCCCATTGGTTCTGGCAGGATCGACTTCCCGTCATCCTTAAGGGCCCACCCATCCAGTGAACCTCCGTCACTACCAGACAGCCGATCTTCAGTGTTGTGACTAATATTTCCTCTCATCTCCACCCAACCTCTGCATGTGTGTGTGATGTGTTTAGAGACTACCCTACTCTCCCAGAGTCTCAAATGGTCTACAAAGATGCCCCAGGGAAGGGTCATATTTAGTAAGCTGATTATTGCCAGTCTCTCCCCACAAAAAAAAAAATCTAATATCCCCTATCTTTTCTTGTTTTTTGTTTTGTTTTGTTTTTTTCATTTTTCATGACAAGGTTTCTCTGTGTAGCCCTGGCTGTCCTGGAACTCACTCAAAGATCCACCTGCTTCTGCCTCCTGAGTGATGGGACTAAAGGCGTGTGCCACCACCGCCCAGCGCCCTATCTTTTCTTTGCAAGGAGATGACTATGTGCAAAGTTGCATAGAAAAGGTATAAAAGAAATGAAACTGTCTGACAGCTCATGTGTATTCAATATGAATACCCCAACCATGAACTTTTAGGACAGCCAAGTAAATGCAGTTCATTGTTGTTCCTCATTGAGTGTGAGTGTGTGTGTGTGTGTGTGTGTGTGTGTGTGAGAGAGAGAGAGAGAGAGAGAGAGAGAGAGAGAGAGAGAGAGAATGGGGGGAAGGGATGGAGAGAGAGAGAAGGAAGAAGAAATCAGAAACACGGAGAGAGACTGAGACCTGAAGAGATAGTGAGGAAGGGGCTGCAGCTCTCTTGGTGAAACAATGAACTGTATTAGCTATTAGCATGTTCTTCAGTCACTGACAATATCCCTGCAAGCGCTGCCTTTTCAGATCAGGACTCTCCTTAAAAGGAGACTGCAGTGTGTTTTAATTTTTTAAGAAAGGGTGTTGTTCATAAAAGCTCTTTAAAAGTTTGCATAGTCCTTTTCATAGTCCAACCCCAAGAGCCTCTAAAAATATTCTGTTGAGCTTATTTATTATGATAACTCTCTAACACAGCTCTGCATTGAAATTAGGCATCTAGGAAGTTACCTATCTCCCTTGACAACGCAGGGCCACAGGAGTCCCCAGACAACTTATCTGTGTTACCAACTGCCCCCAAGAAATCACAAATTCTACAATGTGCATGAACGTGTTTGGTGTGCTGCAAAGCACCACAGAATGTTATTGTTTCTTATTAGCAATAAATCACTTTAGTTATTAAATGTGCCAGAAGCATGGAATGGTATAATGTGTAATTAACTACAAGCTACAGCCAAATCATGAAACTGAAGGCACCCTCTTCCCTAAAACTATATATCATGTCTAAGACCATAGTTCGTCTTATATGTTCTTTCATAAATGCCTAAGCAATATGGACACAGACCAGAAGGTCACGCCTACAATGCCGCCACTTTTACAACAGTCTTCTTGCTCCTTTTATGGGTAGAAATACCTCGGAGCTGTTGGCATTATCTCAGAAGCAGGGGAGGAGGGACTCTCCAGAGTAAATGTCACCCAGCCTCAGCACCAACAATCGTTTCTAATCAGGCATGTAAATCCATTTTTATGACCTTACAAAGACTCACAATAAGAACATTTGGATATTAAAGCACTCTGTTCTAAAGACATGATTCTAATTGTACTGTTTACTGCTGATATTATCCCGAAAGCATTTTTCTGCCAGTTGGCAGATTTGGGGACTGGGTATGTCGCTCAGCAGCACAGTGGCTGACTAGCATGTGCAAGGACCTGAGTGTGAGCCTCAGCACCTCAGACAAAGAGAGAAAAAAAGAAAAACAAAATGCCAGGCTAACTCTCTTTCAAATCCACAAAGTGTTTGTAGAGCAGTATCCCCCACCCACCCTTTATCTGTGAAGGACATTCTAAGACTCAGTGGGTGCCTAAAAGTACAGATAGTACCAAACCCAAAAAATGTATGCCTCTTTCAATAAATACACACCTATGATAACGTTTAACTTGTTAAACTAGGCACAGTGAGGGAGTAATAATGGAGCAGTAGTAACAATATTTGCAATTGAAGTTATGTACTATGGTCCTTCTTTCTTCTTCTCTTTCTATAAATATCTCATTGTGGAGGACTCATCCTGGATGACATAAGACAAGAAGTACCTTTGTGATAAGATAAGATAAAATGAGTAGCGTGGGCATCATGGCAGTGTTAGGCCACGATTTAAGGGTTACAAAGTACTGAAATACCATGAGAGTCAACCTCACACTGAAATGACTACTGAGAAATTTATGAGAGGGTATTATATACAACATGGACACATGTTCCTTGAAGACTGACCTCAAGTGTACCCAAAAGTGTCATGGGGTTCAGAGGCTGGGGGTCAGTATGAGGATCTCAGAATGAGGGTGTGGGATAATACTGAACACTAACTTCAGAAGTCATAGAGTGAGCCAAGTATTGGTGCCACACACCTGGAGTCCTTGCACTTGGGAAGCAGAGTCAGGAAGATCAAGAGTTTGGAGCCAACCTGACCTACATAGTAAGTCCCAGCCTGCTCTGGGCTATAAAGTGAGGCCCTGTCTCAAAAAAAAATGGATGGATGGATAAATGGATGGATGGATGGATTCTAAGAGTAGATAGATGGATGGATGCATGCATGCATGGATGGATGGATGGATGGATGGGTAGGTGGATGGATGGATGGATGGATGGATGGATGGATGGATGGATGGATGGATTCTAGGAGTAAGGGACACATCTATAAGGGAAAGGAACTGTATTTAACACAAAAGATGTTCAGAAAAGAGATTAATCTTTCAAATAGCTACAGCTTCCATAGACCTGGGGAGAATGATTCAGAGAAAGACATTTGCTGGAATATGTAGTTCTCTATAACAACTGGAGAATAAGCCTTTTTATTATTATTAATGGGACCAGCCTGGATTTCCATACTGACCCCTCCTGGGTGACCCTATTGGTGTATTAGTAGCTGGTACAGAGAACTTCATCTCTGAATGCAATGGCCAATTTTGAAAAGAAACTAGCACACACCCAATCAAAGGTGTCAGAAGTAAATGGGAACTGAGCAGCAAGATGGCTGAGTGGGTGGAGGTGCCTGTCCCCAAGCCTGACGGCCTAAGTTCTGTCCCTAAGTCCCACTTGATGGAAGGAGAGAAGCAGCTCCTGCAAGCCGTCCCTTGCATCCCCGCCCACATACACACAACCGCCAAATTAAATAAACAAATGTAAAATTTTAATTCACAACTGAACAAAGCACAGCTGTTCTTTAAACGCATTACCTGATGAGGCTTCTTCTCAAGAGCAGTAAGACCCCTGGGGAATGAATATTGGGAACAACTAGTTTGCCAGGACTTAGGAAAACTTAATGGAAAAGCCTCTGCCTTGACAAAGGGTCACAAAGCAAAGCAGAAGTCAAAGCAGAAATGACAAGATGACTGGGAAAGATGTGGCGCTGGCAACCAGAGCCAGGGAAGAAGTGGAAAGAAAAAAAAGGCCTCAGGAAAGTGAAGATGCCACATAAGCAAAAACAAAAACAAAAACCTGTAAAAACACAGAAGTGGTATAAGCTGAAGATATTTTTTAAATGTAAGTAAATGTTAACAACATTTTGAGGGAAGTACAGATGAATGCACATATAATATATAAAAGATATAGAGAATAGAAAAAAGGCAACATATAAATAACTGAACTTCCCACAATAACTTGTTTTAACTAATAAAGGAAAAATAATGACATGGAGAAATAAAAAAAAAATACACTATTCAAGAACAAGGGCCCAGAATGAATGAAGAGAGCTTACATTTTTTTAACAGTAATTGATCTGAAACCATTAACGTTGACATGACTCCTAAAGTTTTAAAAAGTGACAGTGTTCAGTAAGCAGACCAAAAGGACCGATCACTTCATGGGAGAGGGGAGAATGTGTGCTAAGATTTCTCCACAGTGCTGGAGGTGATGGAGATAACATCCAAAGATAACCAAGGAGAGGAAGTATGTGCCGACATGTTTCAAGCCAACTCAATCAGCCTTCGAGTGAGGGTGGTAGGCATGCAAGGCACTGTGACAGAATTAAGACCAATCATAACTGTTTCCTTAATAAATATAACGCATTTAAATTGACTATTTAAATTAACCTAGTAAGGAACAAAGAAAATCCCAGTTCCATTGTATCTATATAAGACATACACAAGACAAAGTCATTGGAAACTGTTTTATAGTGACGGTAAAGGCTACATGAGTGCTGTAATATCAAACTCTTGTATGATAATAAAAGCACCAGCCTTAATATTATACTTCCCAGGGACTCGGAGGAGAAACTACGAATGGTGAGAATTATTTTCAGGAAATGAATCTAAGTTCTCCAAGCTCTTTGTCCATCTACTTTATTCCTCTGGAATAAAATCCTATCTACACAGTTTCAGTTCTGTACTCGTGCCTACCTCCTTTCTCGCCTGATTTCTCTCTATATTGATCTACTGTTCCCTCTAAGTTCTATCTTAATTCTCTCGTCTTAATTCTGCCTCATCTAGGTCCTTCTCATCTCATTCTTACCCAGCTTGTATTTCCCCATCTGGCTCTTCCTCATCTTCCATCCTGTCCACGCGTTCTCTCTGGTCAAAATCCTCCTTCTCCCTCTCAGTTCTCCATCCTCAAGTTCTCTGCTCCTCTCTTCCTCTCTGTCTCCTCATACCTCTAAGTTCCATCCTCCCTGTCTGAAAATAAAACTGCCTTTTTATCCCTTTGACCCTTATCTCTCCAAGCTATCTCTGCCCCCGCCATTTCTGGTGAGTGTGCTCCATTGCTAGGCAACTTGGCTAGGCAACTTCCATCACAGCTAGACGTACCTGTAAGTTGGAACTCTTTAGTTCTGAGTTAATTGTTAAGGGTGGATCTAAAACTAGAGATAAGACTTTGGAAAGGAGAAAGTTAAGCTTAATTGGCATATCTGCCAGGGATTCTCAAACAGATAGTCAGGATGCTTAAGTCTATTCTTAGAGAGTACAGAGGTATCTCTGATAAGGTACTTTCCTCGGTCTGGGGATGGACCTGGCTGGATGCTGCCAATGACGATAATTACAGGGAGGCTTGAACTGGGGTTCTGGATTTGCATAGCTGTCAGTGAAGAAGGTTATCTAAATATTCCTAGAAGTGGTTAGGTAAGGAGTTAGAGGTCTATAAAGTTAGTAAGGCTGTAAGAAAAGAAGGGTCTGAGCTAAATTGTGTGAAGCTATTACTTAAGGTCCACCTGACCTAGGCAGTGTCTCAGTTTTGAATTTACTTTTTAATTCAGGAGACTTATTATATGGTGGTTTGGACTGTTATTCCTGTTGGTCCTTGAATGTGGCTAAGGGAGATATATGATTCCAGTACTAAAAGGAGAAGAAACAGATGGGCCTGAGGGAAGAAAGTCTTTCCTGGGTGGGGTTGTTCTCCAAATACCTCCAATATATATGTCCAAATAGTGAGCAGTCCACGTGTTAGCAATTCTTAGGAAAAAAATCAATTGAGAAAGCTATGAAGGCACACACAAAACACTCTGAGTCACCTCAAAATGCTCTGAGGGGAAGAGAAGAATGCTTATAATACCCAAGGGTTCAGGCCACATGAGAAATTAGAGCTCTTAATTCACAACTTAACCCAGTAACAACCATAGAAAGTAAAACCTAGAGGACAGATAGAGATAACTAGACCTGAGCTCAGTAGTCGAAGAACTTCCAGTTCTACTGTTAAGAAGTTTGGTTCACTATTTATGATTGATAAGGGGGGGGGGATGCATTTTAAAAAAAATCTAAACCTAAGGATTTCCAGACAAGAATGAAAAGAATTTGTTAAAAAGCTAACCCTCCAAAAAGAAAAAAATAAAATAAAAATAAAAAGGCCCCAATGGCACTGCAGGAACATTCAATCAAGCCATTCCCATTACATTTAAGGTGTTCTAAAGCATCATAAAAATGCTATATAAGTTTTGGAACAGACCACCCTGGCAAGCATCACTCAGTGGCCATGTGCAAGAAAGGTTTATTCCATGTACTGAATAAGCAGACCAAAAGGACAAATCACTTAGTAAGCAAGGGGCTGCATCCTGAGAGTTCTCCCCAGTGCTGATGATAACAGAGTAACATCCAAAGATAACCAACATGTTTTGAGCCAGCTCAGTGAACCTTTGAAAGCGGGTGACCATCACGCAGAGAAACGAATTTTCTCATACTTCTGACCCCGCGCTTTCCACGTGCTTATAACCCAACTGTCCCTCTTGTGCCATATAGATGGAAATGGGAACTAGGACACTATTGTCAATAATCTCAGCTGAGCAACCAAGCAATAATGCATTCCCACTCTCATACCTTAGAGCAGTAGTTCTCAACCTGTGAGTCGAGACCCCTTTGGGGTCATATATCAGCTATCCGGCACATCATATATTATTTACATTAGGATTCAGCACAGTAGCAAAATGACAGTTATGAAGTAGCAACAAAATAATTTTATGGTTGGGGTCACCACAGCATGAGGAACTGCATTAAAGGGTTGTAGTGTTGGGGAGGTTGAGGACCCCTGCCTTAGAGTGAACTATCATGGATGCGCCAATCCAAGCCTTAGCCCCTGCCCCAGCTTCATGCTGACTCACTGAGAGGCAAAAACAAAAAACAAATTAAAAAAAAAAAAAAAAAGAAAAAACTACCCAGAGAAACCTAGTCAACGTAAAGAAGCAATCATGCTAAGTCATGAGTTTGGGATATGGCTTGTCATACAGCAATAGACAACTTGAAAGTACAGGCATTTTCTTGTTATCTATCTGTCCAAAGTCAAGATCAGGCTCAAAGGAGAAAGGCTAGAAATATCTCCACTGAAGGTAGGATTAATAGTTGCTATCATTATTTAATGTTCTGTGAAAGGTACAAGATGATGGCATTTTTAAATGTTGCTTATTTATCATTGTTTGAGAATTTAATACACTCATGATGCATTTTGATCATGTCTGCTCACCCATTCCCTCCCCTCCGATTCCGCTCCTATTCATTCCCCGACACACTACTTTCCCATCCCAAGGTCATGCATTCTTTTTTTAAAACCACTGAGTCGGCTCAGTGTCGCCTGTATGTACTGGCCAGAAGGACCAGCTTTGGGCATTTTTAAAGAGTTAAAGTTAGACAGCTGTCAAAATAACAAGAAAACTATGACCCCAAGCACGGGCGCGGGGGGGGGACGACTAAGTAGTGGCTGCCATGTATGTAAAAGAGGAGATTAAAACAAAATATAAACACAATAGCAGTAATTCATACTTTAAAAATCTGGAAAACTAAAGAAAGCACTAATGCCGGTCACATGTTGGAAGTTACACACAGGATGAATGAGGACCATAGCAGATTCATCGCATGAATACTAACTCAACATGCTTACATCCTAATTCATGACTTACTATGTAAGTTATGTATCTATTCAAATTACATAATTTTTGAAAGCCTTCATGACATCTTTATCTTCTGCATTTTTCCAAGAATCCCTCCAAAGCATTCACCAAAGGCTGTCTTCGCTTCCTACATGTTCATGTGACTTTATTATCTATCATAAAGCCTACCATACAACCATAATGGCCTACTTGCTGGGCCATCTGTACACTAAAATATTAATAAAAACTCCATAAGAAGAAGAATCATCAACAAACATCTGACCCGGTGCTTACTGATGCACAAAATGTCTGTACAAAAAAGAAAAGCCAGTAGGAAATGACTTGTTCCATTGAAAAGGAAAATGCTAGCTGGGCAATGATGGCACATACCTTTAATCCCAGCACTCGGGAGGTCAGCCTGGTCCACAATGTGAGTTCCAGGACAGACAGGATTGTTACACAGAAAAACCCTGTCTTGAAAGAAAGAAAGAAAGAGAGAGAGGGGGGGAGGGAGGGAAGGAGGGAGGGAGGGAGGGAGGAAAATTTAATAGACAATTAAATCTACAAACTTAATCCAAGTTATTTGAGTCCAAATAATTGCTTTAAACAAAAAAAAAAAAAAAAGAAAAGAAATAGGGGAATGTTCATTTAAATGTAGCGTCATCAGAGGTCCCAGAGCCAAAGTCAAGCTGTGAGCCACCTTGTCTCCTATGTGGAGACTCTGAAGAAGACACCCAAGCTCGCTCATCTTTTCAGTAGACTTCAGTTCCTTGCAGTCAGAGTACTATAGACCATGTTTCCTTGCTAACTCGTAGCCAAGGTCTGGCCTTAGTTTTTCAAGACCACCCACAGTCCACGACACATGGTCCCCTCCATCTTCCAAACCAGCAATGGTTATTTCCTGCTCATTAAATGTTTTTCATGCCTCAAATCTCTTTCTTCCTCTCCTGCTGGCTGCTGCAGGAGATGCTCTGCTTTTAAAGGGGATGGGTGATTGGGTCGGGAGCTCTTACGTGTTCTCTCTATTACCAAAGCAGCTGATTAGAGACCTGACTTATACCTGCAAGTTTCCTCTTGCCAGTAACAGCAGCAGAAGCCTCGGAACCGTGGCTGGGGCTAAAGATCATGAGGCCACCTTACTTCTGCAATCCCATAGTGGCCCTCCTTCCCCAGGAGATAGGTAAACAAATGTAGTCCACATTGCAAAGAGTTTTCTTCATTTTCACTGTATTTCCCATCCTTCCCATCGCCGGACTCTAATGACCTGAGGACAGGAGCTGGTGTTTCTAATGACTGACTCTCCTTTAGAAAAAAGTGTGTGGAATGGAGAAGAGAGCGGGGGCGGCGATGAAGGTGAGGTAGTGCCTGAGAAAGTCTAAAACTGCTCAGAGGAAAGTGAGCAGCAAAGAGCAATTGATGAATACAAGTTACACACACGCGCGTGCACGCGCACACACACACACACACACACACACACACACACACACGCACACACATACACACACTCACATACAGACACACATAGACACACACACACACACATGCACACACGCACATACAGACACACACACACATGTACATACACACACGCATACCCACACAAACATGTACACACACACACGCACACACACACACATACAGATACACATAGACACGCACACAGACACACACACACATACAGACACATGCACGCACATACAGACACACAGACACACACACACATGTACATACACACACGCATACCCACACAAACATGTACACACACACATGCACACACACACATACAGACACACATAGACACGCACACAGACACACACACATACAGACACACACACGCACATACAGACACACTGACACACACACATGCACATACACACACGCATACCCACACAAACATGTACAGACACACACACACACACATGCACGCACGCACGCACACACTGACTGAAACACAGACAGAAATCCTTCTGAGCTCAGTGGAATCCTTCATAAAAGCAGATGTCGTCATCCGTATGAAGCCATGGAGGTTTTACCATCGCTCAACTGACTTCTGGGAGTTCTATGGCATTTCCCCATAACTACTTTTAAATGGTTCCTTTTCTTTCTTATTACCTTCATCTATACCATTATTTTTCATTTCCCATGGCTTGAATACCATGTTTTATTGTTTAAAAACAAAACAAAAAAACAAAAACAAAACAAAACCCTCTCACATTGCTTCACCCTCCCCCAAAAACAGTTTTTGCTAGGAGATGTGGAGATGGCTCAGAGGTTAAAGAATAATTTGCTACACAGAATGAAGACCTGAGTTCAGATCTCCAGTACCCACACACAAAAAGCAGGAGTCCTCACGCAGCCGTAGAAAACAGAGACAGGGCAGATCCCCAGGGCTCACTGGCCAGCCAGGCCAGCCAAAATAGCAAGCGCCAGACCAACCAATAAAAGATTCGTTTTCAAAAATAAGGAAGACATCCAACAGCAGCCTCTGGCCAACACACACACACACACATGTACAGATACACACACAGACACATACACACACATACAGACACATACACATAGACACACACATACACACACATGTACACACACACACACACACACACACACTCCTTCATCATCTGTGTAAACAAGGGCCCAAATCATTGACATTAAAAAAGTGTCTGAAACTTAAACAAATGTTTTTGAGATGTGTGAATGAAAATTTATAGGGATAAAACGCTTTTATTTCCTAGTTAATTTTGTATACTCCACTCCAAAAATTATTTGTCTTCATTCCTACCTTTCCCCTCTGATCATCTGAGTCCTTTATAAGGAATATTAGAGCAAAAATATGAATAAATACAGACAAATTTACCAGCTCCATAAATCACTAATGAACCGCAGCACCTTGCTACGTGGCCTTAACAGCTAAGCAAATAAATCAAAATCACTCTCTTTACTGCACATTATGCTTAAGCCACGGTTTTCCCTGGAGACATGGCAGGGGAAACGTGATGTTTTTACAAAAACTGCTTCTTATAATTATGTTAATTAGCCATGTTAGGAACAGATGCATCCACGGTCAGGAAGATGGGATTGCAAATCAGGTACACTCCGATGCTACACTCAGCCCTGTAATTCAGGATGCTTAGATTCTAGTCCAAGTATTTACTTTCCAAACTCTGGCCTCTCCATTTGTAAAATGCAGATGACCCTTAGACTTTTTCATGAACTTCTGAGGATGGAGCAAGCCAGCCAGCCACCCATGTGGGAGCGCCCAGTAAACAGGCAGCTTCTACGACTGTTGTTGCATCCATGGGCTAGATGCACTCCACCCAACCTCTTTGTCCTTCGGAAATAGCTCCTCTTGTAAACTGTGTTTCCCCAGACTGTGGTCAGCTTTCTACATCCAGGAAGGAATAAATGACACAAAACACCCATAGGCTGAATGACTGTGTGTTGCTGCTATGTTTGACTGTCGGTAAGTCCTCGGATGGGGCCCGGAGTAGTGAAGCCAGAGAGCCCAGTGGTGGCAGTGTTGGGGATATGATGCTAGCATGCACGAGGCACGGAATGATGCAAGATGCCTTCCCCCTTGCATTCTAAACCCGCTTTTATTTCTCTTAGGAAAGCTTATGGGAATCATCAAATCATTTCTGGCTAAGGGGTCATGCCTGCTATTCCCAGCCAAAGCTTTCCGGTCTTAGGCGTTCAGGTGTACCCCCCTTCCAGCCGGATACCTGAAAAGATTAATTTCCACAAGTGCTGGCTGTTGTTTCATTTTGTTTTGTTGATCCAAAATAATCTCAGGATTTAGACAGCCAAGGAGAGAAAGGTCTATTGAGACGCCGGTAACAAAAAGAAACGCAACCAGCCTTGTTTGCTGAGGCAGCTTCCCTACCCGCTGGTGTTCCGGAACACAAGCCCAAACACAGCTGAGCCCTTGAAGAAACACAGTCTATTTCCAAACTCAGTGTGGAGATGGCTCCGACCGTAAAACGCTTGCTCCTCCAGCCTGAGAGCATGGTTTCTAACCCCAGCACTCGCGTGAAAAGATAGGTTTGGGGCACGCTTGTAATTCCAGCACTGGGGAGGCAGAGGCAGTAGGAGCCATGCCCGCACTGGCCAGCCAGCCTAGCCAATCAGTGAGCTTCAAGTACTGTAAGAGATCCTGCTTTAAAATATATAAGTAGTAGGCCAGTGAGGTGGCTCAGTGGGTAAAGTCACTTGCCACTAAACCTGAGTTCCATTCCTCAGACCCATGTGGCAGGGAGTAGGCTGAGATAAAAGTGGCTGAAATGGAATTGCCTCAAATTCAGGGTGGGCTGCATAGTGAGTTCCAGGGTAGCCTCAGCCGGAGAGTAAAACCCTATCTCAAAAAAATAAATAAATAATAATAATAATGATAATGATAATAAAATAAATAAACTATTGCAAAAGAGGATATTTTATGGTATTAAGCAAACTATGTGACTATTCAAATCTAAAGCCATTGAATAGAGCATATACACACATATAAATATACACATATTTAATTGTACATGCTTTTCATATCTGGACATGAAGTCATTTATTTGATTATGGTTATACATAAGGCCATTTTCATGTGAGTACAAAATGAATTTTGAGTGTGTTCTGTCCATACCCCATGCCCTCCTCTGGCCAAGTCTCCATCTTCCTAGTTCCCAGATTCCCTTCTACTTCATGCCATAAGCATATATGATCTTACTTACATATGTGTAGAATCTAGGAGCCACAAATGAGAGGAAATCACTTAGCATGATTCTCTCCAGTTGCAAGCATTTTCTGCAAATGATATACTCTCTTCCACATAGATGAAAAAGCCAATGTGCACATAATACAGGATTTTCTTTATCCGTTCCTCTGCTGGTGGGCTCCTAGTTGGTGGTAAAGAGTGCAATAAGAAACAGTAATGTACAAGTATCTATCTCTGTGATGTGCTAATTCGCCATCCTTCAGGTCAATCCCTACCCATATCCTGGGGTAGATAGATCTATTTAGCTTTGTGAGGAATGTCCGTGCTGATCTCCACAGTGGCTGGACTAGTTTACATTCCCATTGTCAGTGTATAAGGGAGTCCCATTGCCCACACCACCCTGTCCATCATTTGCAGCAGTTGGTTTTGTTGATGACTACCATTCTGGCTGGGCTAAGATGAATCTCAATGTAGTTTTAATTTGTATTTCACTGGTGACTAGTGATGTTGGACATTTTTTCATGTTTGTTGGCCATTTGTATTTCATCATGGACAACTATCTGCTCATTCCATTAATCCATTTGTTGGCTGGGTTGTTTGGATTTTGGATGTTTAATTTTTTGAGCCTTATGTATGCGTTAGTATTTAGTAATCCTCTGTCATACACACACACACACACACACACACACATATACACACACTCACACACACACACACACACATACACACACGCACTCACACACATACACACACACATACACACACACATATACACACACTCACACGCACATACACACACGCACTCACACACATACACACACTCACACACATATACACACATATACATACACACACACACACACACACACACACACACACACACACACACACACACAAAGACTTTCTCCCATTCTTTGTATTGTCTCTTAACTGTTTCTTTTGATAGACAGCAGATAGACCTTCATTTTCATGAGGTCCCATTTATTGGTACTATTTTCTGAGCAACCAGAGTCCTTCTGAGGGAGTGCCTATGATAATAATTTGTGTGTGTGTATGTGTGTGTGTGTGTGTGTGTGTGTGTGTGCGTGCATGCGTACAAAGGTATGTGAGCACATATGTGCCTGTGCATGCAGAGGCCAGAGGTTGACATCAGCTGCCTTGCTCAACTGCTCTCCATCTTATTTTTTGAGTCAGGTTCTCTCACTGAACCTGAAGCTTGTGATTGAGCTGGATTGGCTGGCCAGTCAGCTCTAGAGATCCATCTGCCTCCTCCTTCACATTTAGGGTGGCAGCCATGAGTTGCCACATCTTGGATTTCTTTCAAGAGTACTGGTGATCCAAACTCAGGTCCTCACACCTGCATGGGAGACACTTTACTAACTGAGCCATCTCCCCGACCCCTAGGCTGATATCTTGATGTGTTTTCACTACTTTTTCCTCCATCTATCTTTTGAGTCATGCCTGAGGCATTTTAAACAGACAACATAAAGCCTTAACTGTCAAGGGTCTGTCCCCCCCCCCCCTGAAACGTTTCAGTTATTAATTGTGAAAACTAAACTTGTATATCCAGGATGAAAGGTTGAGTGTCCCACCGTACAGGTCTTCATGTGCATTATGATGCAGATAACCATTTTCTCTTGTTGGAAATCTCTGGGTGAGCACTAAAACAGCATGCTAAGTCATTTATTAACGTGTCCATTGAGGGATGGTGACCTGTTAAAAAGAATCTATTCTCTTTTGCTTGATTTTGGAATATCTAAAATCCAGTAAATGTGGAAACAGTGGAATTCCAAAATACTACTATGCTTTCTGCCAAATGAATTCTGTGTTCATATCCTCTCACACTTTGCTGTTTATTAACACACCAAACTAAATTATGAGCATTCTTCTTTTTTGATTCTACATTATAAAGAACATAATCCCAACTACTGAGAATGAGACACATGCCAAAGAAAAATTGCCTAGACTCTAAAAGCGTCACTGTCAGGAAGGGATAAAGAAGTTGTGAAACCACACTGTGTTAAAATTCGTGTCTCAGTTGGGGATGTAGCTCAGTGGTAGAGCTCTTGCCTAGCCAGCACAAGGCCCTGGGTTTGGTCCTCAACTCCGGGAAAAAAAAAAGGTAAAAATAAGTGTCTCAAGCTGGATACTGGTTTAAAGAGAGAGAGTAGGCTAGGTTTATGACTTCGCTGGTAGTACCTGCCTAGAACTTGGAAAGTCCTGGGTTTAATCCCCAGCATAAACTGGGCATGGTGGTACACACCTGCAAATGTGACACGACACTCTCAGGCAGAGAGGGATCAACAGTTCAAAGCATCCTTGGTTATATATTGAGTTCAATACCAGCCTAGAATGTGCAAACCTAAAACATTAAAAAAATTAAAAGAATAAATTAGCAATGATATTAAGACCATTTGCTGTCGATTAAGGATATTTTAATACACATAATTTTGATTGTTCGCTGAGCCTGGTGACACAGATCCCAGCTATACAGGAGCCTGAGACAGAAAGATCACAAGTCTAGGGGCTGCCTGGGCAACTCAGTGAGACCCAACTTCAAACCATGAGGTCAGAAGAGGACTGTGGAAGGGTTCAGGGGAAGAGCACTGGTCCAGCATGCTCAAGGCACTGAGCTCGATGCCAGATGCCATAACAGTGGCATTTTTCTGGAGCATGACAACACTATTTCGTTACATAAGAGCATGGCCATAATCCTAGGAGCCGCTGCTAAAGCTCTGGGTAAAATGCTGTCTTGTCTACAGTGACTTCTACATGGTTTGAGATGCTCCTCACCATATCCCTGTGTGAAGACAAAAAAGGCCTTTGTGGGAAAATAACACTACCAAACTGGGTGGGGACACGGTTTAGGTTTTCCTATCATTTTTTTTTTCACTTTTTAGTATGTTTCAAATTTTGTAAAACAAAATGGGATGAAGCTTCTGAGGTTCTTAAAATAGTAATATAATACCTGTTGCAGCATATGTTTTCAAACTGAGAAGGTCCCCTGGTATTGGATAGGAGTACATGCTGTAGTGATTAATACAGCAATGTGGGGTTTCTTCCTGGCTGTTGACTCTGGCACCATGTTTAAAACTGAAAATCGAGTTATCTAATCCTACTCTAGCATTTATCAAAAAGACTTGAGGTTAGAATTCTCTCTCCCAGAGGGAAACGATCAAAATGCAAGTTTATGGCTTTTTGTAATAAATGTTCTCTTGCTCGAACGAGTGTTCCCCAGAAAAATTACACACACACACACACACACACACACACACACACACACACACACACACAGAAAAAGTTCTCCTTCATAAATATATGTCTCTATTATTTCAGGGTTCTAAAAGCTAAGCATAGCATTCACAAGCAGCTGGAATCCTGTTTTTCTTCTCACATATGTCCAAACATCCTTTCTGTATCCATTCTTCCTACACTGACCCTATAGCTTTCCAGTGTGATCAGTACTTCCTGAGAGAGCTGTCAGTTCCTGGGAGACAATGCGGGCCTCACAAATCACTTGTCACAGTAAGTGCCTCTTTTGTGACCGAGGCCAGCTCTGGTGGCAGATAACCTCCTAAAACACTCTTTCCAAAGTCAGGTCATGACTCAGACCATGTTGTAGGGGCCAAGAGCCAGTGAGAGTTCCAGGGTTCTCTCTTCTTCAGGAGAGGTTCAAAATAAGCATGCAGGTGCACACACATGTAAACTCACATCCAAACACAGGCATATGAGTAGACATATACATGTGTGTAAACACATACACACTTGTAAGCACATGTGCATGGGTGTAAACATACATGTGTGCTCATGTAAAGGTGTGTGTAAGCACATGTGAGTGTCTGCAAGCATGTGTGTAAACACACACACCAACACATGTAAAGATACACATGTGCACACATGTAAATCCAGGTGCATGCATGTGAAACCACACATATGTCCACATGTACAAACACACATATATATATGCATGTAAAGGTACTTCACTAACATTCTAGGAAACTCTACTCCAAAGGACCATTAGTGAACAAAAGATGTTTCATCAGATATAATTTGCTTATAAGTATAAAAGACAAAACAGGCAAATGGAAGAACAATGACAGCCTATTTTTTAAGAGAGAGCACGGCCTCAGTAGGAAACAAGATGATGTAACCTGGAAAACACGACCCAGCAACACATTCATCAGCTCCAGTTTATTTCATGAGGAAAGACTTTGAAACTTAAAAAGAATTTAATCAAAGACATTATATGCATGTATGAAATTCTCAAACAATAAACAAAGAAAAAATGTACTTTGAAAGAAAAAAAAGAGCCATTTTCCTTTTGTTTTCAAAGTAACTTACAAAATACTTGAAATAATCTGAATGTCTGATCAACTGCAGTCCCTGGGAATTTTTGAACTGTAGGCATTGAAAAATGTCTGATCGTCAGAGTCCTGATCATTTCTGAAATCGTAGTTTCCTTCTTGAGCCAGTGGGGCCGGGGCCATGTGACTCCACTGTCCACTAGTCAGAACTCAGTCCCAGCTGGCTACGCTTCAGTTTAACTGCAAACTATCAAAGCTGCAAGGGTCATTTTTCTTTTAGTGTTCCAAGCAGTATACACACACACACACACACACACACACACACACACACACACACACACACACACACACACACACATACACACACATACACACGCACACACACACACATGCACACACACGCACACACACACGCACACACATGCACACACACACACACACACATGCACACACACACGCACGCACACACACACATGCACACACACACATGCACACACACACACACACACATGCACACACACACCCACACACACACACACAGAGGAGGGGGGGATGGGATTGATTCTTGTGCAGCTATCCTACCTTTCTGTACCTTTGATTTTTATTGTCAGTTGCCCCCTGGCTTCAAAAGGCAGGCTGAATTAGTTGACGGTGTCCTAAGCCCTCTCCATCACACCGTTCTTGTTCTCATATCTCACTGAAATAAGGGAGTCTTCACACGCTTCTTATTCTTTAGCAAGTACAATGAAGTGAAGGGAAGTTTTCTGACCATACTCTTCCAGCTCCGTCCTGCTGGCCCGCAGCTGCCTAGCCTTGGCAAGCTTCAGATCGGATCTGCCACCCTACAGACTCACACTAATGAGTCCACGTCATTTGTTCAACTGCCCTGGTTCCCACCCAAAGCATATTTGTACTTAACACAGTAAATGTTTTATATAGACAAAAACTTTGATCATAGGCGAGAGATGAGAGAAAAAAATTAGAGAGTTTAAGAAATTTGGAAAGCAGAAGTCAAATTTCTTTTGAAAATACTATTAGAGGTGACTGCTGTATTTTGCTTGCTGGCTGGTAAATTTCCTTGTTTTCCTTTGGCATAAAAGAAAAATGTAGGGGCTGGGGAGATGGCTCAGTGGTTAAGAGCACTGACTGCTCTTCCAGAGGTCCTGAGTTCAATTCCCAGCAACCACATGGTGGCTCACAGCCATCTATAATGAGATCTGGTGACTTCTTCTGGCCTGCAGAGACACATGCAGGCAGAACAATGCATATATAATAAATAAAATAAATAAATCTTTAAAAAAAAAAAAGAAAGAAAAAGAAAAATGTAGTGCAGACTAAGCTACTTTAGGAAGCTGTGTAAACTGAGAGATGGATCACAGTCAAAATACAGCTGCCATCAAAGTGCCATGTAAAGTTACCTTTAGGTTATGTCTAGAAGGTGTATATGAAAACGTAAGTGCATGACAGGCTGTGTTTGACTCCTGGCCCCCAAGATAGCTATGTACATGAAAATATTCTAAAATCAGAAAAAGGTATGAAGTTTTAAATATGCTTTGTCCCAAGCACTTACCATAAGAGACACTCAAGCTACCTAATCAGCATGAAATTCATAGAGCCTGCTGTACTTCAGAAACTGTGGAGGCGTTTTTATGTACACTGGTACATATTCCTGGGAATCCTGGGAAGTTAAAGTAAAGCGATTTCTCCCTTTCCAGAAATGAGACAATACAGTTTCGAAGCACACCATGGTAACATCACAGATGAGCAAGAGGCATGGCTGGATTTCCACCCCATACTCATAACCATAACACCAGACAAGCATCTCATCCCCTAGGCTGGGTGAGAGGAAAGTAGAAGCCTAAATTTTACCTATGGCCTTTGAAGGTTTTTATACTTGGCTGATCCATTCAAATGCAGGGAAAAAAAATCCTTCTAAAATGGAAATTGAAACTAGAGTCCTTAAAATCACTGAATCTTCACTAGTAGAGAACCTTGTTTATTTAAAAATATGATGATGATGATGATGATGATGATGATGATGATGATGATAAAGTAAAGAATGACTGAGGAAGATGCCTGAAGATAACACCTCTCACTTCCACATCTGTGCATGTGCACACCACACACACACACACACACAGAGAGAGAGAGAGAAGAGAGAAAGTAAGTCAGGACCATTGACTTCCATTGAGATGTGATATATGCTACATGTCAGGAGTGCAAATGGAGGAGCTGGAGAGATGGCTCAGAGGTTAAGAGCACTGGCTGCTCTTCCAGAGGACCTGGGTTCAATTACCAGCACTTACATGGCAGCTCACAACCATCTGTAACTGGGACCTGACACCCTCACACAGACATTTAAGCAGGCAAAAAACACCAATGCAAATAAAAGTAAATAAATTATTTTGGGGAAGGGAGCTGGCTCAGCCATCACTGACTGATGTTCCAGAGAATCCAGGTACAGTTCCCAGGCCATCTGATGTCTGATCACACCAGGATTTAAAATAATAATAATAATAATAATAATAATAATAAAATAAAAATAGAGTGCAAACACTTTTACTGACACCAAGAGAATTTAACTGTTTCAACTTGTTTCTGAAAATGATCTGGCTCATCATCAGCAGTGGACTTGACTGGTCCATGTGCAGGGCCCCTCTCTGTTTACGGGACTGTAGAAGTCAGGGCTGGGCACCTTGCTGTAGTTATAATTATGGTAGACAACCCTGTCCATTTTCAGAACAGGACACAGGAAAGCAGGCTTCTCACAAGAGGGTTGGAGGAAGAGGAAGAAAAGGCTCTTTACTAATGTATGTGATGTTTTCTGCAGTGAAGGATGGAAGAAAGGGCCATTTAAAGCAAGTTCGTTCTATTCAAGGACTATGGGTGACATTCTGAAGGACAGGCGCAGAAACCCCGCGGTTATGTGAACCTTACCCCTTCAATCCTCAGGAGCTGTGGCTCTGCCTCGAATTCATTTATAAAGCGTCAAAGCATCTTAGGTTTTATTCCACATGACAGGTGCCCTATAAATACGACATAATGATAAAATGAATAATTTACAAACTGAAAATGGAGACTTTGAGAAAACACTAAAGAAATTCCATCTGGCTCAGAGGAAGAACTGAAGGCTGGGAAGTAACTTGTAGCTCAACAAAAATATGGAAAGTTTAATAGTCATGGTATGTGAATGTACTGAATGTGTGCTTGTGTTTTTAAAAAGAAGAGAAAAAATAATTCATCCTTTCCAAAGATACATACTCCATAAGATAAGAATCAAACTTGCTAAGTGCTCTGGGCATGGGATACTCTTCATCGGTGTGCACAAAGCTTGGACTAAGATCTCCTCATTTTCGTCGAATCCCTAAACCCTGCAGTATGTGGTGCAATGGACCAGACACATGTTGACTCTTTGATCTCAAAGAAGAGCAGCCAAAGATGACTGAAGATGTTGGGTGCTCCGGACAGTAGCAGAGAAAGGGTGAATGGAGAGAAACAGGAATATTTCAATACTGGGTGTGAGGGACAAACAGTAAGGAGAGCAGGCAATGAGTGCCCAGCAGAAGCTCACAAAAAGGACTCAGTTAAACCAAGCTATGAACTGCGGGGCTGTTTCTTTTATAATGTCATTAGGTCACATGGAGATTTCCTCCATCAACACCTACTGGCTTTTCAGAACAAGTTTTTAAAAGACAAAATACCAAAACTATCAAGCATATTGTCAAATGACTAGGGGCTGAAGCAGGAGGATTGCGAGCTCAAGGCCAGCCTGGACAACTTGGCAAGATGAAGAGGAGGAGGAGGAGGAAGAGGAGGAGGAGGAGAAACTGAGTTATATCAGAATTGTCTGCCATGAAACTAGGTTTTCGAGGAAAATCATTGAGTTAAATTAATACAAGGCATTTATAATAGGATTCCATTGTATTTGTGTTTTCGTTTTTATAAAACCCCACATGCAAGTGGTGCCTGTATTTACCAAGAATACTTTTGATGGCGGAATAAGTATATAAGGAATTGGATGTCAAATTCAATAACATAAAAAAATTCCTCTCCCAATATTTCACTTGCCCTTGCTCCCTCTTCGGAGAGGTCATGAGAATTAGTGACTAATATAAATAAATGTCAGGTAACAAAGGGCCCATAAAGCCAATTGTGAAATTATCATGAGGGGCTCATGTTGTCTACAGGGGCTCATGAAATGTTTCTCGTGGGAAAGTCAAGTGTGATAAGAGCTCCTGAATACCTGTTCTCAGTCATTCTGTGGCCATCACTCGTTCTGTGGTCACAAGAAGTCTCCATGTTAACATCCATGGATGTTAAGCAGCAGGTTAATAATGTGACACCAGCCCCATATTACTGCTCATCTCTATCCTCATGCTTTCTAGAAAAACCAAGAACCAAAACTCATTGGGATCTTCCAGAGCCTCTGGGAAAAAAAAATGTAAATTCTCAGAGGCAACAGGGAGAGCTGAAGGCTTCTAATCCCATCAAACATGCTGGTCTTATTTTTCTATTTTCGACAAATAATCATTCCCCATCTCTGGGCACACATTCAGAAGAATGACTTGCCAGTCTGGTTTTGCAGCTTTGGGGGCTGGAGGCAGGGGCAGGATTTATGGACACAAAGGAAAGCAAGTATAGAGAAAGGACTGGCACATGAACTCCATGGTCTGCGCTCTCCACGGCTTTGAAGGTGACAGCGACATCAATACTGTTATCTCTGCTGAGCCATCAGTGATGTTGCTAAGAGGGGAAGAGCCAACTGTCACCAGAGCCATTTGGGACATCAGCCAGAGACCTGTAAGGTATCTGAAGGATCCAGTGATGGAGGGGCCAGTAGCTAAATGTCAAGCTATTTTACATTCAGACCAGGAGAGGCCACTGACTAAAGACAGAGGAATAGACGGCGTAAGGGCACCATCTTTAAAGACCACGCCATTCTCGGGTGAATTAAAGTAACACCAGTGAAATAACCAGTGCCTCTCAATAGCTTCCACCAAATGTCACCCTCTGGTGACAAAGAACTGCAAAGCAAATCCTTTAGGGGTGCATCCGAGGGAAGATGAGACCATGTATGTGCTGGGAAGAGGAAGGGCATGCTATTCGAGTGTACCCAAAGTGCAATGCAATACAAAAAGTTCCTTGAAATCCTCAGTTCTATCCTACAGTCCTTAAGGAATCCTTCTTTGTTCTGAGGTGACAGCAAAACACACTGTCTTGGTGTTTTGTGGGGCACTGATGTGGTTCAAAGGAACATCTCTTACCTGTGATTGAGAAGCCCAAGCCAGAGAAATACATTGGCAATCACCAAAAGTCTCTTTACCATAAATCTCCTTATATAAGCCACATTCATAAGTTCTCATGCAAGCTAAAGACCACAGCCAACAGACCAGTACGGTTAGGTTAAAAGAAATAACTCAAGGACGTAGCATGAAGTGGTGACAATGTTTTGCAGTGCGTGGTTTCTGTTTGTTTGATTGGTTGGTTGGTTGGTTGGTTGGTTGGTTGGTTGGTTGGTTGGTTGGTTGGTTTTGGGTTTTTGGGGGGGGGGTTGTTTGTTTTTGTTTTTGTAGGAATACAAAACTCCGACAAATGATTTCACACTCAGGGTGCATTTTCTATTGAGCGTCAAAGTTCAAATCAATACACTCTGGCACCTTCATCACCAAATGAAAGGAAACCCTTGGATTCTAGGGTCCCTGGAAATGGGAAGGTGGTTCACAAGAGCACAACAATCATAGCCTCTTGTAATTTTTTAAATTGAAATGAAAAACTGCCCATGGAAAGGGGGAGATTAATATACCTTCAAACCTGCCTAAACTCAATCTGAACAAGTCCTTCTCAAAGCCAAGGGGAAAAGCTTTCTGCTCTCAGCTAGTTAGTAACTGCCTTCCGACTGGAGCGAAGGGTACACGTACAAGCACCAAAGCCAGGCTCTCCCAATCCCCTGTCCTCTGTCCTCTGGAGTGGCATAAGGACAACAAACAAGACTGCTGATGCTCATGATGGACCCACATCACTTTTTTTTTCTCAATGGCAAAGATACCTTAAAAAGTGGTTCTTTGAAATAACAGCAAGTGAGGAAGGTGTGATCCCTGACCCCTTTCCATTTTAGTGACAATCATGGCTGTCACACTTCTCAGGGTCACTTCTTGTGAAACTGTTAGGAATGTTATCAAATTAAAGGAATTATTGTTTGAAAAGTAATTGTTTGGGAAATGAATAATGTCCCCATTTTTGAACATCTATGAAATATGATTGGGGATATCTATAAGCACAGTCTTTAATCCTTATACAATATCAGAAATGGATTGAGATCCTATTTTCTAGCCAGGTAGGTGCCTTGGCCTGTAAAATGCTCACCTCAAAAGCATGAGTGCCTGAGTCCAGTCTCTAGAACCCACATTTTAAAAGAAAACAGTGACACAGTACACAGTAGAAGCAGCCTGTAATACCAGCACTGGAGAGGTGGGGACAGGGGGCCCTGGGACTCATTGGCAAGCCGCTCTAGACAAATCAGGGAGCTCCAGACTCTGGGAGACACAGGATTCACTGAGACACTGTCTCAGAAACTAGGGTAAAAGGGATAAAAGACAATGCCTCTGGCCTCCACACACATGCACATACGTATACACTCATTCTCTCTCTCTCTCTCTCTCTCTCTCTCTCTCTCTCTCTCTCTCTCTCTCACTCACACACACACACACACACACACACACACACACACACAATCCATACACACAAATCTTACTTTCAAAAATAAGGAAGCTGAAACTCAACTGTATCAAATAGCCTGTCCAAGGTCGTGGGACTATGGAAAAATTTGTTTTTGGCAAATAAAGCAGTTTTCCATTAAGCAATAGAGCTACGAATTCATTTTCCTCATCTCTAGTTAGATACATGAACATATGGTTCCTTGTATGTGTACACATGCTCACACACTCTGAAAGTGGCATCATATATATGCAGAAAACAGTCTGAATTTTGAGTCACACAAATGTGAACTCTAAAGCAGTACCCCGTGAGTGACCTCTGTGTGATTGTGGGAGATGCCGAGTACCAAAGCCCCGCCTTCCAGCCAACTCAGTGATGTCTTGGAAGCACTTAAGCCTTAAGCATTCCCATCTTGCTCTGAAGAGCTGTGTGTGTGTCCTCTTAAGCCGGCTCCATGCTTTTGTTTTAAAGTGTCCCTGTCTTAACTTTGAATCCTCTCAATATAGGCCCCATCACAGACAGAAGTTCAAGACTGGCTTCCTTCACTAAAAAGAGTCTCAGAAATGGCAACTGTCTCCATCAGTCGTCTAGGAAGACAAGGGTTCTTTAACTGGACAGATCTAACCTAAATATAGACCAGTGTATGAATCTGGAACGCTGATCTTTTTATGGATAAACACAAGTGGAAGGCTTTGGAAAATTCATAACCACCCTTGGGACAGACCTTGTAGACGTCACAATAATAGGAGAGATCAAAAGAAGAGGCGACTCAGAGCCCACGATTTAAGTTCAAACGGACTTGAATTCTAATCCCAGTTCTTTGTCCACACCCCGTGTAGCTAATATTATTCTTAGGTGATTTATGGTCTTCTCATAAACCAAAGATGCACCCTCACACAAGGGTCCACCATGTTTCCAAGAGCCATTTGAAAAGATTCAGCTTCCCTTCCCCACCCCTAGCTCTTTCCTGGCAAAGAGCTGAGGATCTGGGCCAGGCTCCAGGGAAGGGCAGAGCCCTGCTCTGTTTCCCATCACCTGCTGAAGTACTCTGTTCCTCCTCCTCTCCACTCATATCCTCACCACACACCCTTTCCCCTGGCTCTTCAAAATATTTTTCTTTTCGTCTCAGGCAATTTTACTTCTCTCCACTTTCACACGTAACTGAGAAGCACAAACCGCAACAATGAAATATTAAAAAGGTAAGACCTGAGCATTTGGGGGAAATTAGGATTAATAAGAAGCAGTAGTGCTGGGAACCTGCACTTGTCCAGAGGTGTCTTCATAATCTCTTTAGAAGCCATAGAGCAGTGAGGCCTGGGCTTTGCAAACAGACATGTTCTTAGAAAAACATCAAAAAGCCTGAGATGCCATCCTCCTTTGCTGTGAAAGTGAGGACCTAGATGAAGTCATTCACATATGGCACTCAGTATCTACAGGACTCACGATTACAAACCCCATCTCCCTCCTCATAGCCTCCTGGACATTGATTGTTTCTTACTGACCACTAGATTCCAAGCTACAATTTGTTTTCCTGTGGTAGAATATGGATCAAG
This sequence comes from Onychomys torridus, assembly GCF_903995425.1. Classification (NCBI taxonomy): domain Eukaryota; kingdom Metazoa; phylum Chordata; class Mammalia; order Rodentia; family Cricetidae; genus Onychomys; species Onychomys torridus. The sequence goes on from NC_050456.1 coordinate 43,912,950, forward strand.
AAAACTCTCTCTGGTGTTTGTGTGTATTTATAGTCAGCCTTAGGGTATGCTGTTGAAATCCACCCTCGGAAGATGAACACTGGGAAGAGGTGGGATGGGTAAAGACGTCCTAATTTCAAACTTTGGCAGATAAACTAGGTCGCAGCCTTTTCACAGGTTTATATGAGAAGGCTTCAGAGTCAGCCCTTTGTCAACATAGGGCCATTTGTTCACTTCTACTGTTCCTGAGTTCCAAGCCAGCTCCATCTTAGAGCTTTAGAAACAAACCTGGGAGGCCATGGAGAGGCAGTCTGGGAATCAGAGAACTGGGACTGTGCTAGAGTCTTCCAGGAGACATTCAAATCCTGGGGGAGGTAAGGAATGGAATGAAAAATGGAGCAACCAGGTCAGAAGCTGAAATCGTGCATAGATTTCCTCAGAGTAGACGCCTGTGTTGAGGTAGGCTCTGGCCATCAAGTGTCCTGCACCGTGTGCTTGAAGGTTTGGGTCTAACACAGCCCCTCCAGTGAAGGATGTCCACCTTCCAATGTGTGTTTTACAGCACAAAATTGGGAGTTCAAGCCTCTATGCTTGCCTTCCCTTTCTCTTTCTTATAGCCCTAGAAACTAGTGTGTTTTGGTGGGTGATTTTGTTTGTTTGTTTAATGAAAGAAATCAAGATACTATCAGCTGAGGGAAGCAATGATGAAATGTTTCATTGTAAATGTCTGGGAAGAAGCTGATACTTTTGTACAAGCAAATGTAATCTATGCTTCTGGCTCAAGGAAGCCAACTGGTCTCATTTTTCTTCTTCAAATGCCCATGACAGCATCACCTCCAGGACTTCTGGTATGACCTCCTTGTTTTGCCTTCTTCTTGCCTATTTCTTGTGGGAGAAGTAAGGTAGATTCCACATAAAATGTCTCCTCCTAGTCTCCAATAAAGTATTATTTTAATAAATCGTGATGGCTCTTTGGCTGAGTATGTCAGTGTTGAGCAGTGCATCTCCATGCACACGTGGTTTCTTTCATTATCCTGTGATTATACAAATTCAAATACAGGCCAATTTGGATAATGTAAGTCAAGAGAGATGGGATTAACTAAGATGGAAGATTTACATTGCTGAGGAAACAATACTTGTTTGGGACTCCATTGGCTTACATGCCTTCCCTCTGAGTCAGACTTCCCTGAATATCAGTGTTATGGGAAAAGAATCTGTTCCCTCCCATCCACACCATCACCAGACCTATTATTTCACTTTTCCATTTTAGCTATTTGTCATTCTAAGGTAATCAAAAGGGAATTCCACATTTGTTATTTTGAGATTTCAAAGACGTAAAAGGGATGAGAGTTTGGCTCTTAATATGATGTTTTGTTCTTCACTGATAAACTCAACACCGGTTCCTAGTTCCTAACATAATCCTTTTTCCTCCCTCCCTCTGAGAAGCACATGTTGTCCTACTGGAACCACAGAGGGAAGGAACATGACAGACACAATCCCTGTGTCATGGTAAGCTACAGGCAAAGTCCTACCTTCAGGTGAAACCTGACTTGTGACTCCCATGGCATGGTCTAGACCTGCCTTCTTGAGCTGGCTCCATTCTCAGGTTCCTTGGCAAAGCTCCTCCATGTCTGCCAGCTCCCAAGGCTACCTCCCTCCTCCCTTCTAATCAGAAAAGGACTTATTCCCCATGGCTCAATTAAAAGGCATAGAGTTAATTTTCTCTACTGATATGACTTGGATGATGTACTCTTAACCAATCTGTGTGACCAGGGCCATAGGAGTGTAGCTGGAGTTTTCTCCAGTCCCACTCGGGCCTGCAGCTGCTCAGATCCAACTAAACACAGAGGCTTATATTAATTAAAACTGTATGGCCTGATAGCAGGCTTCTTGCTATCTAGTTCTTATATCTTAAATTAACCCATGTCTATTCATCTATAAATTGCCACGTGGCTTGTGGCTTACCAGTACTTTACATCTTGCTTCTCATGGCTCAGCAGCTGGCAGTGTCTCTTGACTTAGCCTTCCTGTTCCCAGAATTCTCCTCTCTGCTTATCCCACCTACACTATCCCCACCCCACCTCACCCCACCCCCACCTGGCTACTGGCCAATCAGCATTTTATTTATCAACCAAATCAGAGCAACACATGCACAACATACAGAGCGATATCCACAGCTTATCCACAGCATAGGAGAAATAAGTTTAAGCCAATCACAGCTCACCTTTGGAGCCAGTAAGGGCCTACTGAGAGGGGCTGAGAGTTTTCACACTTTCAGGAAGGAAAAAAGAATACTAAATTAGTGCCAAAAGGAACAAGACAGAGCCACAAAGGCCCCTGCTCTTTCCTTTTCGTTCTCTTAATTGATTGTGTGGGTGAGAGGTAGGATGCACACATACCTGTATGTGGAGGCTCGTGTCAGGAAATATCCTCCATTTCTACCTCATTTCTTGAGGTAGGGTCTCTCAACCAAACCTGGCAACAATGGCTAGCAGTCCTGAGAATCCTTTCCCTGACCTCTGAGGCTAGAATTACAGACGGGCCACCTCACCCACCCAGCATGTACCCGTGTTTCTGGGGAGCCGAACTCTAATCTCATGCTTGCTCAAGCGCTTTAACCACAGAGCCAGCAGCCAACCCAAAAGTCCTTGGTTTTACACAGCTCATAGCTTCCCAAAAAAGTGGGCGAGATGATGGGAATTCACCAAACCAACGCATGTTCAATTCATCTCAGTGAGGTGAAACTGACTAGAGTGGACCCCTGTGACTCCTCCCACAGCAACAGGATGGGGGCCATGAGCCCCGTGAAGAGCTACCCCTGAGCAAATGCCACACGGACTCAAAGCTGCTGGTCTCGGGCAGAGACTGAGAGGTGAAATCTTTTGTGTCCAATTAGCCTATGCTTTGATTCATGCCATACCCAAGAACCCATCTTTATTTAAAAAGCTCAGGGTTTCAGATCAATTTGACAAGAACTGCTGAAAGTTAGAGTCTGCAAGGGTGGCCGTTTCCTCGATTAATCACAATTTAATTTTCCCTGTGTAGAACTGGCCAAAGACAATTGCAAATTCTCAGCCCCATTCAGGCTCCATGTACATAGGAATAGACCTCTCCCCGCACCCCGCCACCATGTAAAGCTGGTTAGAAAATATTACAAAGAGCTGCATTCCAACTTCATGTTAATAAAAATACTCTTTCCCATCTTGTTTCCTACATTCAATGCAGGATTTAACTGGAATCTCACATTTAATACCCTCTCACCGAGCTATTGCTCTAATTCTGTGGTTTTTGACCTTGGCCGTACAATGGAATCACTTGGGGAGCTTCAGCAAATAGCAATGCCTTGGTCTAACGCATTTTGTTGTAATGGGTGCAGCCGAGGCCGAGGACTGCTGTTCTCAGTAGATCCTTGTGAGAAATGGAATTGTCTCCTAGCAAATGTGCTCCACTTTGCACGGGCAACTAAGACAATGGAAGTCTCCTTACCCTCATAGCAAATGAGGTGGGGTGTGGAGGAGTACACAACCACAGGCTGTCTATATGTGCTTTTGGCCCTACCATAGACACAACTTCCACCTCTCCACTCAGTCTGTGGTACCTCATTTTCTTTTCAATAAATGAGCAACACACACACAAGCTCAGATCCATCCTCTACACTCCAGCCACTCTGGCCCTTCCTGTCCTCCACATCTTTCCTGTCTCCGGGACTCTATGCAGCTCCCTCTGCCTGGAATGTGTGCCATGTACACTTGACCTCTTCCCACTAATCACACACATGTTCTTTGACTTACAGGCATTCTTTATTGCTCAAGGTTCAGCTTCAACAACACTTCCTCCAAGAGTTTGTCCCTGATGCCTACTGCAAAGATAGCCCCACTACACTCCATCGGCCATCTCTTTTCCTAGTGGGGGGGCTATTTGTGCTGTGTCTGGCCCCTCCCTTCAAGCTAGAAGAACCTTGAAGATAATGATACTGGTTTTGCTTATCTCTACATGACCTAGAACCCATCCTTCCCTGACCCACAGCATATGCTCAATAATTATCTAGTGTACATGAAATAAGCATGTTCTGTATGCTTACTCGGAGGGACATGGCAGGAAATTGAAGGTTGTAGAAACACAAGATGATGTTTAGAACAATGTCTACTACAGGATGTAAGTGTTCTATTTAGGAAACCCTTAGAAAAGAGCTGTTCTGGGTCCTAGGAATGGTTACATTTTTCTTGGCTATCCAGCTGGCATTTTTGCTCCATGCTTCATCAATCATGAGACTTTGATGCCATAATGACTCTATAAATCACTCACCAATTATGATTCCCACTTTCCTCTGGATGATGACGCCCAGAGTCAAGCATGTAGACCTTGCCTCACCCAGCACCAGAGCAGACTCACTCAGATGTCACCTAATCAACCATTCCTTTACTTCCCCTATGCTCCTTATTAGTAATTCTAACATATTTTAAAGATATTTCATTTGCTCTCTGGAACTAAATAAGACCTGGAAAATAATTAAACCACAAGAAGAAACTTAGCTGGGTGGTAGTGGTGCACACCTTTAATCCCAGCACTTGGGAGGCAGAGGCAGGTAGATCTCTGAGTTGGAGGCCAGCCTGGTCTTCAAAGTGAGTTCCAGGACAGACAGCCAGGACTACACAGTGAAGCCCTGTCTTAAAAAAAAAAAAAAAAAGCAACTTATTCGGGCCAGCCAGATGGCTTGACAGTAAAGGTACTTGCTGCCAAATCTGACACCATGGGTTAGATCCACGGGACCCACATGGTGGAAAGAGAGAACTAACTCCCACAAAATGTCCTCTGACATCCACGTTCCAAACATGACATGCACACATTCACATGCACATACACAACGCACACAATTAATTAATTCGGTAGGTAGCTAAAAGCAATAACTTGAATTCAAGGAAAAGGGAAAGAATATCTATGTGGCAGGTATCATATGTCAGAGATTTTATGAAAAACATTTCTTTTTCCTACTTGAGAGAGAATGCAGATTCAAATAGAAAAAGACTGGAGGGAGGCCCTAGCACAGAGCAGTGAGCTTCCAGATCCACCACAGGCAGCACTGGGCAATCCAGGCCCTGAGTGTAATGGGGGGCGGGGGGGGGGGGCAAGAGGGCTGCGATTAGCAGTGAGCTTCAGGAAGCTCTGCAGACAGAGCCCTGAGGGGAAGGAGAGATGCTGAACAGCCCAACTGTGCCAGGCACCACAGCTGCACCCAAGTTACCAGGCAGCCCTTTTTCTCAACTGCCCTGGAGGCAGTTGGGCCAAGAGTCTTAACACTCAGCAATTCCCTTCACAAGGATGCCTAAGTCAAGTGAAAAGATGGCTTCCCCCTGAAACATCACTGACTAAATGACATTTATGTTCCCTAGGAAATGTCAAACACCAACTGGCCGCATCCAGCAAGCATTCAAACACAAACTCACTGTCTATTCTGAGGGTCAGAAGACCAAACTGTGCCTCAATATAGCATTCCAGAGGAGAAGCTCCATCCAGCCTTTCCTAGAGGCCGCCTGCACACCCAGGCTCATGGCTTCCTTCATAGCATCCCAACCTCCACTCCTGATCTGGTATCTCTTTGGACACGAACTCTCCTTCATCCATCCCTCTTTCCCATGTAAGGATGCTTCCGGTTATCTGGAGCTCATGCCATAACCCAGAATAATTGCCTCAACTCAAAGATTTTCATTTAATCACCAAGTCCAGTTAGTAGAATTAGGACATGAAGGTGTTTGGGCACTGTTATCCTAACTTTCAAGTCAGTAATCATCTGCGGATATGCGGGTGTATGGATTTGAGATGTGGTTAAAACCAATACAAAGAACTATCTGGTACTAGCCACTCATTTCATGAAGTCAAATCACTGATGAGTTCAAACAGTGCCTCCTGAAGATGTGGTATAAAATAGCCAATCTGGAGCATTGGCTCGGGCACACTCCGAGTCAGACAATGACGAAGTGTTTGGCTGGTTCCCAGCACTGGCTACAGAGGCAACTCTGGAAAAATAGACCAGGAATATTTCCAAACACTGATTTCAACAGTAAAAAATAAATTTAAAAAGAGTTCATCATCAACTCCTGTTTAGCTGTTTACCAAGGGCTCAGTGGTTAGGGTGGCCATTTTTCTGCTGCTCCTTCTTGCCTGGAATTCCTACCTCTGGGTTTCTCCTCCAGCCCTCCCTTCCCTCCTCCTTCCATCCCTCACCGTCCCCTCGTCTTCTCCAGGAGATGTGAAGACAAGAGCAGAACATGATGTGGATGAGGAAATAAATATGGAACACAGAAGTCAGGAACTTCTCCATAGCTGGCTGAAAACAGATCTGGCTTAGTTTCTGGGCATATTTTTTTTTTTCTAGCCCTGGTACTAGCTCTAGATTTTTCAGTGTATTACCTATTTCTTGTGACTTTTCTTTCATTTTCATATAAAATCTGTCAGGGGCAGGCCTTGATCATTCTCAGTGTGAATGCCCTTCAGAGCCTGAAGCTATGTCTACCAATGGGTCACTCTATAAACACGTGTTCTTTACCAGTCCTGGACTTCACGCTGTGGTCTACACATAGGCACCAATTCATAATCCTCTCATCTGCTGAATATCCCAAGAGCATGCAGGTTTGGGTAGTATGCTAAGCCCTCCCTTCAGCATTTTGTTTTGTGCTTCTTTCTTCTTCCAAGCACCCTCTGTGTCCTTCCAACCCCTTCTATTTTTAGGGGGGTCAGCACCCGACGATCTGTAAGGCTCCTCCCTTCTCCATGCTTGTGAGATCACACTGGGAAAACAGGCAGCTGGAAATACTATACTTCTTGGTGAGCTGGGACATCTGAGCAGACACCACGGAGTCATAGACAAACCTGCTGAGGACGGCTGAAGTGTCCACAAATGTGATAAGTAGCAGTTTGAATTTGTCTCAAGAGATACAGGCAGTGGTCCTTCGCATTCTCTGCTTGGTCTTGATCGTTTAGATCTGGGACACAATGAGCCAGCAGCGTTCACTCCACTCTTTGTTTTTCTCCCTGCCCTTGGACTGGAGTCAGACCTGGGAGCAGAGCCGCTGTAGCTTCAGCGCTGTTCCCCCGCTGGCGCATGGTAGTTGGATTGCAGGTACTTCCAGCCCCTTGCAGACACTGGGGTTATGAGCTTGGGCTGTACCCCAGGCCCTGGGGCTGACAACTTCAACAGCTGCCTTATGTCCTGCAAGGCTGGATCAGAGCCGTCATTCCCAGCACTAGGAGCTAAGCAAACACTCCATCACTGTCTGTCTTGGAGTGTGCCCAGCCCAGTGCTCAATGGCCTTCCTTGTTTTCTAGAATTGATCACTTCCAATTCAACAACTGTGTCTCCTGGCATCCACACCAGAAAGTATCACAGGCACCTTCTGCCACGATTCCCTGCATGCTGGGAAAGCTGCATGATTCAACACATTCCCCTCCCACCCGCCAGACGTTCCTAAGATCCCTAACAGAGCTCCATCCACTGGCTCTGGTTCCCCTTGAAACAGATGCTCTCCTGGAGACTGCAGGGACATTTAATCTATTCATTCATCCAATATATACCCAGTACTTAAAATCACACCACTAGCAAAGCCTTCAGGGTTTGTCTTTGCCTGAAAGGAGTGTACGGTCCAGCCAGCTATTAATCATTGCTATAACACCTGTCGGGGAGGTGGGGATAGGGAAACAGGATAGACTTTGAACAGAGATAAAGAGATGGTACAGTTTACCAGGACCAGAGAGGAGGAAACAGACAGAGGGGAGCTCACCCATAGAAGATCAGCCCTGTGGCTTCAACATTTTCCCCCATAACACCATGTCCACATAGGCCATCACGCAGGGCAAATGGATACATAGCCACAGTAAGGGTTTCCATGGGTCCAGAAGCACTTTTTTTTTTTAAAGTGGGTTACAAAACTTCAAAGATAGGCATATGTCCCCACATAGAATAAACCACACTTGGTGTTTAGGGTCAACCAAGCTGTTGGTCCAATCTACTGAAACACTGAAGTTAACAAGTCAGGAAGCTGTCCTTCCCGTGTCTACCACTGCCTCCCCTCTGTTAGGGCTCTCAGATTCTGAGAGCCCCATCCCAGTGATGGCCCAAGGGACAGAGACATTCCAAGCCCCAAGATGACTTGTTTATAGTTTCATCTTCATCCTTTTTTGGCCAGAGTCCCTTCAAATCCCAAATCACCACTGGGGGGGGGGGGGGGGGCAGGGCATGAAAAAAACCATGGGAAGCTTCCCCAGTCACAGAGCCCTACAACTCTGTACAGGCTTAGTGCTAGGATTTTGTCCCAAACCCCCTAATCCCTAATGTCTGAAGACTGGGGATAAGCATGTATGAATTAGTAGCCAAGACCCAGTCTCCCTTCTGCATTGTCTCCGTGGAATACAGGCAGGGCTCCTTCTCAAATGGATCACCTGTCAATCACCTGAGGCTCTCCAAGGGGCCACACTGAGGAGCATGGGAGAAGGGTAGAACACGTGATCTGCAGAAGGGTACCATCCAGAAGCTTTAAAACTGTTTGGGTTCCAAAAGAGCAACATGGCGTGAGTACAAGGGGAGAGTTTAGAAAGTGACCAGTGACCTGTGGGCCGGGGATGCACGCCTGTTTTATAAATATGTCAGGGATGCAAGAAGGGCTACAAAATTAAGGAGTTTATCACCTTTCCTCTTCCCTCCTGCTGAGGAGAGGAAGTACTATCAGTGCTCAGGGCATCCCTCACTGACTCTGCTCCTCTCCTTCTGTGACTGCCTAGCCGGGTATCCTGTGTTCCTAAGAAACACCCTTGGATCGAGCTGCATGTTTAGCTTCAGATGATTTGGGGGGACAACAATTATCTGGACAAGGACATGAAAGTGGTGTTTACCTCACACAAACCCTAAGAATATACTTAATAATAAAGTTACAAAGGATAATAAGCTCCCATGTATTTGTTACTGAAAACTTTCAGCTCCAATTGTCACATGTATGTCTAGATATATAGATATATGTGCATATACATATATACACACATATAATTATCACATGTATGTCTAGATATATACACACATACATATATACACATATACAATTGTCACAGGTATGTGTAGATATATAGGTATATATGCACATACATATATACACATATACAATTGTCACATGTATGTGTAGATATATAGATATATGCACATATACATATATATACACATAATTATCACATGTATGTCTAGATATATACACACATACATATATACACATATACAATTGTCACATGTATGTCTAGATATATAGGTATATATGCACATATACATATATACACACACATAATTATCACATGTATATCTAGAGATATACACACATATATACACATATACAATTGTCACAGGTATGTCTAGAAATATATATATGCACATACATCCTCCCACTATAATTACTCATCAAATATTAATCAGTAAATACCTATATTTCCTTTCATTTCTTTAGAGTCTCTATACACTCTATTTCATGTAGAGAATACAGTGTGCAGTAACACTGAGGAACACAGCTAGTTAGTATTCATACTACTTGACATATATTAAGAAGTATGCCATAAGGCTCTTTTTTTTTTTAACCTGGAAAGAACTCCTTATTTGTTATCTGAAAAGAAGCCCTATTCAGTTGGGAATATTAAATGAAGATAAATAAAACAAAGAAAAAACCACAAGTGCACAAATCCCCAAATTCTGAATAACGAAGGGGAGGGTGAGTACTCATACTCTAAGGATAGCAGCCATGAAGGAAAGAATGACTTCATGCTCTCCAAATTATCTTGCCACGCTTCAGAGGAGAAAACGAAGAGAAGAAGGAACTGACTTTTCTCTCCCCTGGTCCCCGGACGGTAATGCAGGGCTGGACTCGGTTTCCTAAGAGCGCCCCCTACAGCTCATGCCCTTCTTTCCATCAACACACTTGAGGAGATCCCAGCACTCTCAAACACGCAAAGTTTCCTGGGTACCTTCACAAAGTAAGTGCGGGTAGAGATTTGGGGCTGACCGCCGTCTTCTGAGAGAGATGGCTTGCTCTGCAGCTCAGTGCACACCATAGCAGACCTACCCTCACACTCTCGCCATAAAGATGCAAGCTCCATCTACAACCTAAAATGAATCCATCCGGATGCGCCTGACAGGAAGGCTTCAGAGGGAACCCAGCAGGCACATGGCTCAACCAGAGGTGACAGATGACATGCAAACCAATCTGTAAGCAGCCATTACAACAGCGGGATAGTCCCCGCCATTCCAGAGCACTCGGCTGTTTTAAGAGCTTTTCACATTTCCACAGCATGAAAACGTGAGAGCGTCGCGTGCATATTTTACGGATGCAGGGTGGCATCGTCTGCTTCTCTGAACATGATGGTCCCAGTCTCTCCTCACATTCCTGTTGCTCTTACCAGGCTCCTTTGTGAGGGCTCCCTGTGACTGATGTGGATTGTTGACCATTTTAGCCCCTTCCAGCCATCTGCAGTTATAAACACACTGGTGGTGAATTCTTAGGTAGACATTATTATGCATTTGTACAATTGTTCCTTGAAACACATTCTTGAAAAGAGTGTTGAGTCAGAAGGAAAAATAAAAAATTAGATTTCATGCTCAGGCTCTTTCATCTATCACCAAATGGCTTTCCAGGAAATCTTGAGCAAATTTACATTGTCTTCAGCTGTGTGTGAGCACCCACATAGTTAAGTACTTGTAAGCTCTAGCGCTCTCTCTAGTGAAAGTGTGTGTGTGTGTGTGTGTGTGTGTGTGTGTGTGTGTGTGTGTGTGTGTTTCACTGGGGATGGTACCCAGGGCCTCGACATGCTAGGCCTACAAAAGCACTCTATCACTGAACGGCTTATGCCCAGCCGGCACTGAACTTATGAACCTCCTGGTTCAGTGTCCTGAGTAACTGGAATTACAGACATGTCACAATCAGCCTGACTGTTACCATTTGATTTATCATTGCCAATCAGTGGGCCAAAGATGGTGTCTTTAATTTGAAACTTTTGACTTGAATATTCATCATTCCTTTGTATTTTTGTCAGATTTGTCTACATTCTTATTTCCTTTCCAGGTAATTATGATTGATCAGAAAGTGTGGTTCAGGAGCTAGAAAGAGGACTCAGAAGTTAAGGTCACTCACTGCTGTTGCAGAGGACCTGGGTTCAGTTCCAAGCACCTACAAGATGGCTCACAACTATCCATTTCAGTTCCAGAGGATCCTATGCCCTCTTATGGCATCCATGGGCAATACACACACACACACACACACACACACACACACACACACACACACAGCACAGCACAAACATACATGCAGGTAAAAACAAACATACACATAAAATAAGTATTTTGAAGCATGCTTAGGGCTAGCAATTTCTCCGTGATTAGGAGAGCTTGCTGCTCAGTCATGATGACTAGAGTTCAGATCTCAGCATCCTCACTGGGCAACCCCCAATCACCTGGAACACCAGCTCCAAGAGACCTAATGGCCTCTTCTGGACTCCCAAGTACCCCACACACACATGTGCACATACAAACATACACACATGCAATTAAAATAAGTTTTAAAAAAAGGAAGTGTGCTCATATACACAAAAGGAAGTTATTTTCTTACATTATGAGCATTTTGTAGAGCCTGTACTTTTCATTTTTAAATCAAATATAATAGTTATTTCCTTATGGTTTTCTTCCTTCGCTTTTATAATTCTTAAGACCTTTTTTATTTCCAAATGGTAATCATCTATCTAAACTCAATATTTGAACAGTTCACCTTTTCCTACTGATTTAAAATGTCATTTGTCAAAGACTGAAACTTTACACTTGTAATACTCAGTCTGATATTTATATTCTGTCTTATTAATCCCTTATTAATGATACTTCTTTGGCAGAATTTTGCAATATATACTAACATGCATCTCATAATATATATTTTTCATTATTATTGTTTCTAAGCTCGGTTTTCATACCCAGTATAGTCACATGGTCACTTGTCATACCCACAACTCAAAAATTCTTGAAGTTACTTTAAACAAATTAAATTGGGAAGCTCTGATGTCTTCTCACCCAGAACATAGGCTAGCTTGGAATTTCTCTCCTTTTAGGTATATCAACAAGTATTATGCTATTTTTTCCCCATGAACATCTTCCACACTATCAAATACTTTATAATTGTGTGCCTGTGTGTCTGTCTGTGTGCATGTGTGTATGTGTGTTGTGAAAAGGCTATTTTCCAACATATTTTCTAACTTGTTCTAACCAGCACCTGATAGAATTTTTGAGCCTAGTAATTTTTACAAAGCTCTTAAAAGGAACATACTAGCCCTCTTCTGTCACCACCAAGGTATTTAAATGTCCTGAGTGACTGCTGCTTGACAAAGACAGGAGAGGCCTGTTCCCTCTAGGTCACTGTTTCTGCATTGTGCTGGACACTGTAAACAGAAGTAATGTCTGTGGAGCACCTTATGCATCTTAAGGTTTCCTTGCATGGGATTCAACTAGTATTCTGACAAGCTGCCAAGTGGGAAGGATGCTAGGGTATTCAAGTTATTATGATACTAATCTTAATGATGAGGGAACTGGGATCAGAGTGGAATCACTTTCCAAGAGACCTGGAGAGTGATGCAGACCTACCTCCTCAGAACATTAAGGCAGATAAAATCAAGGCATCTGTGCTTTTCACTACAGTGACTGGAGGAGTGCAAAGATTTAGATCATGGAATCAAAGCCAAGGCTGAACTGGAAAGTGCAGACCTAGAAATCAGCTGTTCACTCCCTTGTCCGTCAATGACAACTTAATTATAATGAATTTCCCGCAATGTGCCGCTCCAATTAAAAGGACAAGTGGGTATTTCTGAAGAGTTTCTCTGTACAGGGGACCGTACAAAAAGCACACTCTGATTTGTGGGCCACGCCCCCATCTGCAGATCTCACCTATAAACTGGGCACTTCTTTCTAAAGTCATAGGTGACAATTCCCCTGTATTTTATGGCTAAAGTCAGACTTAGCTGGCCATATGGGAACCTCAGAGCACATGATCAATGGTCCTGACTTACTGACAGAGATGTATGGTTATGAAATTAGAGGACCACTATGAGCTCAGATGCCACCCAGAAAGGCCAGGTTTCCATGGCATCCTCACAACAGGTGGACCAGCTACAGTGCAGGACATCAGACCAGTGACCCCATCCTGCCATTCAGTATCCAGCAAAGTTCACAGTGACCTTTTGGAAAATACCAAAGATGCCTCAGAGAAAAACTTCAGTTTAGTTGGAGTTCAATATGTTTCAGCCACTCAGCCAGTATGTATGGAGCAACATATCCAAGCTTTGTTCGCATTTGGACATAAGAATAAATAATATCTGGCTATGGCTAAGGAGATGGATCAGCCAATAAAGTGCTTTGCAAGTACAAAGACCTAAGTCAGGTACCTAGAACCTGCATTAGAAATCTGGACATATTGGTGCATGCTTATAAGCCAAAACTGGGGAGGCAGAGATAGGCAGATCCCTAGAGCTCATTAGCCAATCTGCCTAGCCTATGCGGTGATATTCAAGCCAGTGAGAGACACCCTCTCAGAAAAAAAGGCAGATAGACACTTTTTTTTTTTTTTTTTTGGTTTTTCGAGACAGGGTTTCTCTGTGTAGCTTTGCACCTTTCCTGGAACTCACTTGGTAGCCCAGGCTGGCCTTGAACTCACAGAGATCCGCCTGGCTCTGCCTCCAGAGTGCTGGGATTAAAGGCATTCGCCACCACCGCCCGGCTCAGATGGACACTGAAGAAACAGTAGTTGATGTTTCCTCTGGCCTCCATACACATGTGCACACTCCCAAATGCACATAAGTGCACCAGCACAGATATAAAAACACACACAGACAAAAACAAACAGAAACAGATTTAACAATGATAATTCTTTCCTGACCCCAAAAGGAAAGACACTATGGAAAGAGCTTCAGATTCCTGAAGGGTAGGAAGGGCTTAGGAAAGCAGATTTTCCAGACTGAGTGTGGAGCCAGTATTCCAGAACTTCCTTCCCAGCATCCCAAAGAAAGCGCTCCAACAAAGGCATCATGAGTACAACAGATTGCAAAAGCTTCTGGACCCATTCTGGGCCAGAAAAATAAAGTAAAATAAAGGAGAATGAGCAAGGGGAGCCAGGGGCTGGCGACCAAGATTTTGTCCGCTCTTACAAGGTGTTTGGCTTTCCCTTTGCACTTACTCTGGGGACACTGAGGAACACAGAAGTGGAACCAAGTAGGAGATTTTTCCAAGGGACAGGACGTAGCCTGCTTGGGGACAGCTTTAAGGACAGTAAAAGAGACTCGGAGTCTACATATATCTAGAGGGTAGAATGGGGAGAGGTGGACTCCAAAAGAATCCTGAAGAAGGCAGGGTGGGGCTAAGCAAGACTGACATGCCAGGGTGCGGCTGTCTGGCTTTTCTTTGGCTTGGCCTCATCCCCAGACCTCAGTCAGCTCTGAGTCTAGAGTTCTTCCCACTGCCCCTCTCCTCCCATCCACCCCCTTTTCCTTCTTCATCAAATAAATACTGGCAAGGGAATAGTTCTCCTGGGCATCCATCCCACACCCAGAACCAGGGTGACAAATCTTTCCAGGAAGCCCCATTCCTCAAACGCCATTCATTAAGAAGGGGTTTGCTCAGTAACACCACACCACGCTCTCAGAATCTTCAGTGTCCAAAATGTCCACTTTTCTGTTCATCTTTGTTCCCCAACTTGCAGGTAAGAAATGGAGGCTTAGGGCAGTTATGGCTTCCTCACCATCCTAGCGTTTGTTCCCAGTGAGCCCAGAGCTCCAGTTAGCTCTTCACCTTAAAAGCCAGGGGACTTAGAAAATGACTCGATCGTAAGGGTGTTGCTAAGAGGGAAGAGAAGCACAGCCAGAGCCAGACAAGACATAGTGGATGTATCCTGCCCTGTCTGAATGGGACAGACCTTTGAAATAGGGAGGTAGAGCCGGGCAATGGTATTGCACACCTTTAATCCCAGCACTCAGGAGGCAGAGGCAGGCAGATCTCTGTGAGTTCGAGGCCAGCCTGGTCTATAGCAGAAAGTTCCAGGACAGCCAAGGCTGTTCTGCAGAGAATCCCTGTCTCAAAAACAAAAGCAGGGTCAAGGGGTAGGGGGAGTTCATGATAACATGTATCTGTAATTCCAGAGGGTCAGGAAAATCAGGATTTTAGGGCCATCCTCAGCTATAGAGTGAGTTGAAGAGCAGCCTGAACTACAGGGACACTCTTGTCTCAAAGGACATGGGGGAGGGGGGGAGGAGAAAAGTGGAGGGAGAGAAAAGAAATGAATACAAAGCCTTCTACTCAGAATCCCAGGGAATTCTCAGGAAGCCTCTTGGGTTTTTCCCCCTCGTGCTGACACATCGTTCAAAGCAGAGGCTTCTCCAGGGATACAAGACAAGAAAGGAAATGAGCTGCTGAGGCAAGCTGGTCAGATGGGCTGATGCAGGCCTGCAGGAATGGGCCCAAGCAGCACTAAGAGCCAGGGAGGAGCACCTCCCCCATCCCCACTACCGACACACACACACACACACACACACACACACACACACACACACACACACCCCAGAATCTTTCACCACTTATATTTAGGGAGCAGTGTTTGTGTCTATCTTCATACTAACTGCTTTCTAATGGCTGATGCCTCTGAATTTGCCCCTTTCATAAAATGGACACACACTCTTAGGATGCTTGGGATAGGTGTCGAACTTGCTCAAGCGGCCTTTGGAACGGATAGGGCTGTTTTTTGTTTTGTTTTGCTTGTTCTGTTTTTTGAGGCGAGGTCTTGCTGCATAGCACAGACCAGCCTTGAACTCTTGATCCTCCTGCCTCAGCCTGCCCACTGCCTCTCTCCTCAAAAGGGTCTTTGGCTCACTCACTCATCAGTTCATAAATCTTTGACATGAACAGAGAGCCGTATGCTTAACTTTCCTAAACTTCTGTTTCCTGTTGGATCTAAAAGTTAGTGTTTCTTCCTCCAAAAGTAGCACCCCTGTGCTGCTGCCCACACCACACAGTTAGGCTTTATCCAACCACTGAGAGAGTAGACTAGACCTAAGGGACATGGGGAGTCGGAAATACCCTGGGAACTGAAGGGCAAAGGGGCTTCCCCCTGACTGGGCCAACATTTCCACTGTCAGAACCCACATAGCTTACCTTGCTTCATCATTGAACTTCAGAAGACTGCCTTGCACCTCTGAGACAGCTATCACCCAACAAGGAAGAGGTTTTGAACCCACAGCCAGAGGACTTCTGCATTTGCAAATGACACAGCTTGAAGATGTAAAAATGCTGAGGGAAATAGGCCTATGTCCTGTCTGGGCTATTTTCTCTCTGGGTTAAGTTAATGATCCCCAAGAGAACAAACTTGTATCCTGGCTTACACGCCTCAAGAAATTAGCCACTCCAATTCACCCCAGAATCAACACAAGGAAGCAAAGAGTTTAATGGATTTGAGGAAAGTCTTCATTTTTACCTACTTCACAGGTCATGGTCAACTTTCCACACTTTAAGAGAGCCAGCTAAGCTATGAACAAGCCATTTGGCCTCCTTTCTTTAAAACTCCTCAAAGTTCAGAAAACAACTCTAAAAGCTCCCAGAATGGAAGGTGCTCTGGGAAGATAAGCTGGGTATGGCCTTTGTCATCAGTGTTTAGCCAGGGAAGATCTAGCCACAGCCTTGCACAGTCCCAAGGACCCTTGTCTCTGTGACCAGGAGTGGACCTCTGTACAAAGTTTCTACCCTGAGTGTATTCAATGGCAGAATCTGTGCTGGGAATGGGGACTCAGTCCTCAGTGAGAACATAAGAGAGATTTAAACAGCTATCCTTTAGGAAAAGAACTAGTGGCCCACAATTAAGATTCTGATTATGTGACCGCTCATAGGCACTGGATACTCAGTAGAAAGACAGACAGACTGACCCCTCTCCTCAGAACAGACTCAATGTGTACTTGATGGATACATTCATTCAGCACCTACTGTGAACGAGGATGTATGTCAGATATTTTCTCATCACATGTCCTTCTCACAAATCTCCTATGATCCCATTTTTTAGATATTCTTGTTACATTTGTTTATGGCAGGAGAGGGGTATGCCACAGCACACATGTGGAGGTCAGAAGACAACCTATGGTAATCAGTTCTCTCCTTCTACCCATGTGGACCCCCATTTTTAACAGAAAAGGAACACAGGACTTAAGGGTGCTAGATAATGTCCCCAGGGTCACTCCAATGGTGAAAAGCAATGGTAGGATTCAAAGGCAGAGTGGTCTGTGGTGAGCAACCATGCTGTGACCTCATTTCACGGATGATTGGCTCTTGGTGGGGGCACCTTCCTTCCATGGACTTGTGACTAATTCCTTGCCACATTGTAGAGCCTCGTGGGACACAGGTTGGCAAGCAATAAGACATCAAGACATCTACTGCTGGGCTAGGACTCATAAAACCATGTCTTGTAGAACTGATGCTGGAATCTGTCTCTGACAGTCCCTTGATGTCCTCCAGCAGAAATAGGGAAGAGAGACTAAAGTCGCTCTCAAAGATAGAGACACAAGCCCTAAGCCCTGCTTTTAGCATCCCTCCAGCAGGGCACAGAGCAAACCACTACTCACAGCAATGCTGAAAATTCACCCCATTTCCATGCCAATGACGGTATCCTCCCCTATCCTATACCACCATTCTGCCTTAACCCAAGGAAATTCTCTTCATTCTTCTTCTTTCCATCTCCTTAGCCAAAGGACTTTAAGAGCTTGAGAAAGTCTTCAGAATAAAGGCTGAGTAAGGGAGCCTCAACAGTCTGGAAAACTCAGGACCATCCTTGCAGACTCAACTTAGACATCTCCACCAGAAGACATTCTCTGACCAAATGCTAGCAGTGTGCGAAAGCATGCACACTCAGACATGCTCCCAGTCTTCTGTGTCCCCCGGGCATAGTGTATGCTACACTGTGCATGGCTATGCTTTTTACTTGCTCTCTACAAGTGGGTCTGTATCTGGTCTGTCTGCTTCCAGTACTGAGCTCAATCCAGGAATCCCACTGGAGAAGAGGAAGAGAAGCAGAGGGAAGAGGACACTGTACAGACTCGCAGCTCCTGGTTCAACCTATCTTGCTTACACTTGTCTTGGGCCCGGTGAAGCATCCCGAAGTTCCAGCTGCCAAGGAGAAAAGGATGTGGCCCGAAGGAAAAGGGGCTGGAGGGAATATCTTCTCTCTAAGAAAAGGGGGGAATGAAAGCTGGGCCTGCAGGACTCCAGTGACAAAGATCACAGCCACTGAGTATGGCTCAGCTTCTAGTGCTTGCCTCCTGTTGGCCCTGGGCCTGCGGGTCACAGAGCAGTGCACACAATCTCATGAACAGCTGCCCTGACCTCCATGTACCCGGCTCCCTGGAGGCAGGAAATTCCATGTTGTAATCGCTGGATTTCTTCCATTCATTCTTGATCCATGACTAGGTAACCAATCGGTCACTAAAGAAACCATTTAGACTGAATGCAGAACATCAGCCCAGGCTCTCCTCTGCCAAAGAAGGAAATCAAACAGGACAGAGAGCACTGGGCACCTCTATTCCCATTGCTAGCCTGACTTATGGATAGATGTAAAAAGGTTTAAATGCCCCACCCCTTGCCCGTCAGTCAGTGTTGCAGTGAGGATTTCATAGAGCTGGGCTTGACGTTTAAAAACACACATTTAGAAGCACATCTGGCTGTGGTCATGTTACGAAACGGAACACATGTGGATCTGAGTAGATTAGAAAAACAGTCCCCAGTGTCTAGGGAGATTGTGCCTTTTAAATAAGTGCTTTTCAAAGAGCAGAATGAAGAAATGCTTTTATATACATGGTGCCCATCAACCTGAAAATAAAAAGTAAAAATCAATACCAAGTCAGTGACCCTGAGCAGCTGGCTAGGGAATGTGGCTGACACATTAGCCATCGGGTTCTGAAAAGCCACCATCCAGTCACCCTTTGTTTTCTGTGTGGCTGATGGCAAAAGGGATCAAACCCATTTTTACTTTATCATTGCACATTTTCTTTTTTTTTTCTTTTTTCTTTTTCTTTTTTTTTTTTTTTTTTTTTTGGTTTTTCGAGACAGGGTTTCTCTGTGTAGTTTTGCGCCTTTCCTGGAATTCACTTTGGAGACCAGACTGGCCTCGAACTCACAGAGATCTGCCTGGCTCTGCCTCCTGAGTGCTGGGATTAAAGGCGTGCACCACCACCGCCCGGCCATTGCATATTTTCTAATCAACTGGGGGCAGGGAGTGTGTTCTTACATATCTGACTCCCTGTTTCCCAGAAGACATTTGGATGTTTTGGAAATGTAACCTTGCTCTTCCCCCTCACCAAGAGAACCATATCCCTCCTGCATGCAATCTGGTCTCTCTCTCGGTTGAGCAGCAACTTGAGACTGTATGTCATTCCGAGACATGTGCAGAGCGGCTGGCATTCCCACATTACTCCTCGCTTTGAGCACGATTGCTTGGCAAAGGCATCAAGCCTCCTGGGTAAATCTAACTCTGTAGGTATGTGAAGCCACATACCTAAAACCACATGCCCAGACAGCACCTGGATTTTATTAATATCTCAAAGTCAGATAAAAACAGAGAGATTTTGTGTGTGTGTGTGTGTGTGTGTGTGTGTGTGTGTGTGTGTGTGTGTGTAGTGTGGAATATGGTCAGGTGCACTGCATGCACATACATCTGTGTGCAGATACCCATGTGTGGAGCCTAGGTAAGAGGTTGGTTTCCATGTCTTCCTTGGTGACTCTTTCCAGTTTACCTTTGGGACAAGGTCTCTTACTGAAGCTGGTGCTCATCATTTGGCTCCACTGGCTGACCAGTGAGCTCCAGAGATCTGCCCATCTCTCATACACAGATGCTCACATAGGAACATGTGAGGCTAAGTACAGATGCCTGGCCTTTCTGCATGGGTTCTGGGGCTCCTAAGTCAAGTCTCCATGTTTGCACAGTGGGCAGCCAAGTCTCCATGTTTGTACAGTGGGCAGTCAGAACTCCATGTTGGCACAGTGGGCAGTCAGGACTCCATGTTGGCACAGTGGGCAGACAGGACTCCATGTTGGCACAGTGGGCAGTCAGGACTCCATGTTGGCACAGGAGGCCCTTTACCAACTGAGCCTTCTTTTCAGCCCCAAGAGCACAGAGTTCGAATAGCTAATTACCTGATTCTGTATCCTGAAAGGTAACTCAAAGCAAAGACAGTGATAACCTAGCCAGAAAGGAACTTAGCATCCTTGATTTTTTTTTTTCCCTTCAGAAGCTTCGTATTGCGGTGCCTAGTAAAGGTCACCAAACAGCCTGCAGAGTACTTGAGTAACACCAAAAATAGCCATCTCCATTGAGAGATTTGGAGTTGGCTCGGGCCATCTGCTGTCACGGCAGCGCAAGGTTCTCTTTCATTTGGAAACGATGCTGTCACATTGGTTTGGAATATACACCAGTGAGGCATATGCTCATCCCCCCCTGCCCAGAGAGAAGCTGGCACAGGACATTCTACCCATGGAAGCCTCTGTTTATGAATTCTCTTCTCTTCTCCCTAGTTACCGTGACGGTGGGAGGCAAGCAGCACTTGCTTGGACTGTACGACACAGCAGGACAGGTATGATCTCACCGCCTTGATTCATTAAGGGCTGGGGAAGGAGAAAGAATGGTCCATTTGGCTCATCATCCAGGAGCCAACAGCACAGGCATTTCCCATTCTCATCACTTGGGACCCAAATGACAACCAAATGTGCATTCTTAACTTTAAAATATTTATCTTTATAACTACAAAAACCTAAATCACTATCCAAGATACTGATGATACATCCAACACTGTAAAACCATCAATATTCAAAAATAATGAAACATTTCTAGCCAAGAATTTCAGTTGTCTCCGACCCAAACCTGTTCCACAGTCAAGATGTACAGGACTATTTTATAAATTGTAGCTTTACCCTTTTTCCCCATGCTGTTTTCTTTGCCCATCCTTTATTTGATTTACCTAATGAGCTGTAAAGAGGCTCAAAAAAAGATGGGGGGATACAATGGATTAAAGACTAAAAGAAAAACAAGCGTCTAGATATATCCCTAAGATGAAGGGCAACCCCCAACTACTGAAAACTGACTCTGAATTTTCTAAGATTCCCCAAATACCCTTGTTCTGTCATGAGTGTTTCTTGGGGTTTGAGAATGGAAGGGCATGGATTTGAATCCCCAACAGTGAGCCTGCACATGGCTGTCCTTGGCTGAAAATCCTGGGTGACTGCCTTTCCCTGCACCTCATACAGGGCTGTGGAAGACATTCAGTGTTAGAAGTCCGCCCAGTGGAGGATGGGATGCGAATGAGCTATGGACGGCTGTGGCCTAATTTCTTGGATAGAGCGTGTTACCATATGTCTTGAATCATTTATTTAGGTCAAAATCAGCGGGTTGTTCAGTCAGTCCAAATTTATACAGCTTAAGCCCTTTGGAGTGAATATTTGACCGTGGTATTTCCCACTGTGAGTTTCTTGGTAATTGTTAATAGCTATGCATTTGTCGAGGCCTTTTCTCACAATTATCTGGAGATGTGTCATTTTGCTCAACTTGAAAGCTCGCTACTAGAAAATAAATAAATGGAATCCCTCTGAGGTCTTCAGTGTGCGTGTGCAAGGACCACCAACAAGGGTGTGTGGGACATCAAAGCTGCTCTTTTACAGTAAGAGCAGGGAGCCTGGCTATTCCACCGTCAGACCCAGGGCTCCTTTCCAGGACCCTCCAGATTCTACACGTGGCCGAATGACTTGGAAAACACCTCTCCTAACTCAGGAGTAGAGTGACCTCTCCTATCAATATCAAGAAACAGAAACATAACAAAGGGAAAATATGCCCTTAGCTATACAAATAGAAAAATTGATCTGTGTGCTTTAATACAAGAGAATATGGCTCCTACCAGGAAACATCTCAGCCACTGAGGCCCGTGGATTTAGGGGCTGGAACTGCCCACTCTAAGTCAGTCATATCATCCGTGGGGCATCTCTACTCATCACAGCCTCACAGTATATAAAGTCCATACAATCCAGTTTGCAAAGCTCAACATGGAGAAGATTCTTTCATACTTGGAAACTGCTCTGTCGCCCTTGCCTTCTCGGAAAATTCTGGAAGTCCCTGCCCATTCATCTTGCCCCACACTTCTGTAGCAGTCCACAGCCATTGTTCCTTTGCATCCGTTGCCTCAACAACAATATCCCTCCATCTCTGCTTCATTCTGCATCCAATAAAACTGTTTCAAAGCTATTATAGAGTTGAGTTATTATTCCCCATTACTCTACCCTTTAAAAAAAAAATACTGTGTAAGAGTGGAAGTGGTAATATATTGTGAAAATATCTTTAAACATCAAATTGAAGCCAGTAGGGTGACCTGAACCTCTGACACAGGGGTGAGACATGCTGTAAAATATAGTAACAAGTAGATTCAAGCTATTTCTTCAACTTAATTCTCACCTTAATACTTTCCTCCACTTATTTTGAAACCTCTGGATAGACAAGGCTCACATGGGAGCATGGAGCATGGAGAAAAGAAATCAGACCGTATCTGAAGGTTCCTTCTGGGCCTCAGATTCTATGATTAAGAACTTAAAAAGATAATTTCAAGAAATCCTGAAAGAACTGGAGTAATTAATCAAAAAGGTTTGAGTCAAGACCCAAGAGAGACCTCTCAGCAGTGGAAGATTTTAAATACAGTAAAGGATAAGCTGCCGTTTACTTTCTGGAACAGTGGTGATCAAACCTGAGCGTGCGCTGGATCCACCCAGAGCTTGTTAAAAAAAAAAAAAAAGAAAGAAAGAAAAAAGAAAAAGAAACTGCCACACGGCCACACCTCACAGTTTCCAATTCTACAAGTCCAGGATGGGTCCCAAGAATTTGCACTTATGACAGGTTTCCATGACGGTTGCTCTGGACAGCACACTTGGAGGAGGATGACGCCTCTAGGGACTGTCATTAAAGTGCTGTCCGCTGAGCAGCAGGACTGCTTGTACATGGAGCACCTTAGAAATGCAGATTCCACTTGGGAGATGGAGGGAACAGGATCAGAAGTTCAAGGTCATCCTCAGTGACATAGGAAGTTCGAGGCCATCCTGGGCTACATGAGACCTTGTCTCAAAAACCCAACAGAAACAAATGCAGGCCCATATACCCCAGCTCCAAATTAATGAATTTAAGTCTCTAGTGGCTGAAGCTGTTCCCAACAAAATAACTATATCTACAACTTAGCCAAAAATGTTCCACAACAAATGTAATTGAGAAGGTGTATTAGTCTAGGTTTTCAGAGCTGATAGAATGAATATATATATATGGGATTTAGTAGAATGACTTACAGACTGTGGTCCAGCTAGACTAACAATGGTGTCTACCAATGGAAGATCCAAGAATCCAGTAGTTGTTCAGTCTGTGAGGCTGATGTCTCAGCTGGTCATCAGTATGCACCACAGTCCCAAAGAGTCAGGCTCTAAAGCCAGTGAAGGAACGGGCTTGCCAGTAAGCATAAGAGCAAGCAGGTAAAGAGCCAGCTTCCTTCTCCAATGTCTCTATATGGGCAGCCAGTAGAAGGTGCAGCCCAGATTCAAGGTGGATCTTCCCACCTCAAAAGACCTGGAGTAAAGGTGGACCTTCCACCTCAAAGAACCAGATCAGAAGTGGATCTTTGAGAATCTTCCCACTTCCAATGATTCAATTAAGAAAAATTCCTCACAGGTGTGCCCATCCACTTAGGTTTTAGTTAATTCCAGATATAGTCAAGTTGCAACCAAGAACAGCCAGCACAGAAGATGTGTTCCAAAAGTTCCAGTCCCATTCCAAGTAAGATAGTCTCCCCTTCAATGATACTAGCAAATGTTCCTGAAGTTTCAAGGCTGAAAAACACCTTCAACTAATTAAAAAATTACTCATTGAGTCTATTACTAAATAAGGAAAGTGAAATGATCTCAGAGCATATTGGCAATCCCAGAAACCACGAATGCACAAAGGAAATAAATCTTGGTCCTGAGCTAACTGTGGATTTGTGGATTGCAGACAGGGTTGGGGGGGTGGGGGGATGGGGGAGGCCACAGAACAACTCAAGAAGCAAATGCATTCTGAAAGGTCAGGTGAAAGAAACCTGTTATCCCCACCGATGAAGGCAACCCTGAGCAAAACTGTTCAACCAGCTTCCCTCTGCCATTCGGTCTCTGATATGGCTGCTGCAAAGGTAGGCTCAAGACTCTCCTCACCGCTTCACAATTCAGCCAAGCTTTTGCTGAAGATGGTTTTGTTTCATTTTGTTTTGTTGGTTTTGGGAGACAGGGTTTCTTGTTAGTCTTGACTGTCTGAGACCTAACTGTGTAGATCAGGCTGGCCTCGAACTCATAGGTAAAGATGGTTTCTAATGAAGTCATATATATATATGGAGATATATATATCCATAACATGGAAGCTGGCTTCATCCCCAGACCCCAGAGACAAACTATAAGTTGGGCTTTGAGTGGAGCCCTTTGAAGAGAAAAATCTCCAGAATTCAGTTGGATAGAATTTCACATACTAGAGCCAGGCAGTAGTGATGCACGCCTTTAATGCCAGCACTAAGCAGAGGCAGGCAGATCTCTGAGGTCGAGGCCAGCCTGGTCTACAAAGTGAATCCCTGGCCAGCCTGGGCTACACAGAGAAACCCTGTCTTGAATTAAAAAAAAATCACCAGAAAAAACAAATCAAACATTAGGTTAGTAAAGGATTTACTGTTCAGATCACTAGACAAGTAATAAGGCCAGTCCTCCAGCCTGGTCTCTTCAGGTCAGGCCAACTCATCTGTGTGACACATACTCCTTGTCCAATATTGTTCACAGTTTCTCTGGAAGTGGCTCCTGTGCTCAGATTTCTGGCTCAGCTACAGAAAGAGACTCTAAGATGTATACCATGCCCAGCTGGCTTGTTTGATGTGTGCCATGAGAGATAAAAGAGCAAAGCATGATGCCAGAGTGGTGAGGCATGAGCTAAGCCTGAGCTGAGCACTCATAGCCTAGGGAACAGCAGAGGGAACAGGGCTTTTCCCAGGCCAATGCTCAGAGCCTGGTGCCCTCTGAGTCTACAGTGGATCAGCCGTGGTGGTGAGGCATCTTACCCTCTTCTCAGGGGTAACATGAGCAAAGCCAGCTCTCAGACCACACTCTGGGTGGATGTATCTCAAAGACAACAAGCACTAGCAGAAACGGCAGCAGCATCAACTGCCAGAAGCAATGAGTGACTCCTGGGGTCAGGAGCCAGGAACCACCTTCTCTGCTATTTGTCTAAGCAAACACCAGTTTCTCATCAGAGCGTGAGCCTGAGTTCCCCGTACATGAGCCCCTCAAGACTTAAGACGGCCTGCATACCATGTGAGTATAGGATGGTATGTCTTACTGCCAAACCACAGCCCACAGCACCTCACTGCCACCAAACGACTGTAGGAGCAGCAAGACCACACAGGCCCGGAGCTGCAGCCACACAGCTTCACCAGGACCTGACATCTGAAGCTCCTGTTGGCCCCCTCCCCAAGGGCTTCTTCTTCAGAAGCATGTGAGCAGGCAGAAGGTAAGTGCAGCTGGAGCTTATTAGTGGCAAGCCCAGGTCCACTTGGAAGCACATGGGACTTCTTCTTTGCTATTGGCTGAGCCAGCAGAGCCATCTGGAGCACAGGGTCTGGCACCAACACTCCATGGAAAGTTTGCCTAAAACCTCAGAATAAATGTTTTCCTCTCAATAAGCAACTCGAACTTTCTGATCCCATGCATGCATCTCCGTATGGTTTCTAGGAGCATGCTGTCTGGAGAATGCTGCCCACATGATGGGTTATGGGTAAAGGTAATTTCAGGACCCATTTTTACCTTTCTCCCTAATCAGGAAAAATGGAGAGGAAAGACATTGACTAAACGATGCAATCATGGTCCACAACCATTTGGATCTCATTACCGCTTAGTTGAGAAAAGTGAGTTTCAGGGTCATCTCGGGTATCCAATGAGGGTAGGGGCTGGGTTTCCAGGAACTGGAGCTGCCGTTGGCTTTAGGTGAGGGGTGGACCCCTTTCACTCCATTGTTCATGTGCTCACTGCATCCAAAGCATCATCCCAAGGAGTCATACCCATTGCAACGTCCGAGTCTCGCAGCCATATGAGCATTTGACACTACAGAGAAAGAAACCGGGGCAAAGAAAACACCCCAAAACTACACCAAAGTAGTAGTGACAAGTGAGCCGGGGATTTGAATCCCCTGAATTCATCTCCACCCGTCATGCTCTTGGGCAACATCCTGAGCTCCCATCCCGTCCTGCTTTCTGAGTCAAGCTTGACTAACAAGGAGACTATGAAAACAAAGGCTGATGCTGAGGAAATTCACAAAGCAAAGAACGCGCAGTTCTATTCTCAGCCTCTTGTGAGTCTGAGGCAGGCAGCGGAACTCAATGCCGTTCCCCTTACTACACGGAGAGCAGCCCCTGGGCACGTACCAGACATGCGCATTATAGCTTCCCGCCAGACCTGGCGCTGAGCACAGCTCCACTGTGCAGTGAGTTCCCAGGGATCCAAAGGCAAGAAGAACTAATGGCTTCATGCTTCTGCCACTGTCCCTTCGTGATACAGCTGCTCATGAACATATTTGGGGCCGCGTGATTAGCCAGTCGGTGATGAGCATTCCCCAGAACTTTTGAAATAAGTGCCCATACTTGACAGCACCAGATCCACCTCTGTACTACTGACCCCTTGCTTGTCTTTGATGGGCAATGGGTAACAAGTACTCAAAAATCTACACAGTCCCAAATCCCTACCCTACTCCAAAGCCCCTTGTGTCCAGCTTAGCCCTCCAAAGCACTATCTAGTGGCTTTTATAGATTAACACATTGTCTCCCCAAGAAGGACATGAGTACCCGTTGTCCAGAGTCATTCCAGCATTAGAAGGGACCTCAATGCCATAAGTAGCATTTAGCCCTTCCTCACAGCTGATCGACGTCATCTTCATATGTGACCACAACCTACAGACCAAATGTGCTTCATCACAAAACACAGTCAAGCCATCAGCCGGTATGAATTCAAACATCCGACCTCCCATCACCAAGCCCAGAATTCTTTTTTATTAATTCTGGACTTCCCCCATAGTTCCTAGCCACAGCCACCACTGAGGGTGGTAGGCTCCTGTCAGCTAAGTATAAACCTTCTTTGAAAGACATTTTTCTCTGTAGTCCTGTTGAAATCTATTGGATGTCCCAGTCTGAGGGCTGTACGGCTGGTGGCAGGGAGGAGAATGGTCACCCAAGCCCCAGAAAACTTGAGCTGCATCAGAACTGTGTCAGGCTGACAAGAGCCTCATGAGGCTCGGCTCCCCAGGAGTTTAAGCTTTGGACACCTGGGAGTGTGCAGTCTGAAGGAGCTCTCATTAGACACCTGTACTGCTGGCCTGAGGACCATCCTTGGGAAATTACTATACTGACTTCCGGACTTGACGCTGGAATTTTCCAGTTCAGGCAGATAAATACTCTACCACCCCAGAATAACCAAAAGAGGCAGAGAAACTTCTGTCTCCACTCACATACAGGGCATTGTTTTGTGCATTTTTATTCTCTTTCCCCAACTTGATTCCCAATGCTTAATCGCCTCATACAGTCCATGCAGCATCCTTAACAGTGCCACACGTCCAGTGAGTAATCAGTCCTTTTAAGCGGAATTACACAGGAGGACTAAAGTTCCTACCGCAAAGAAACCTGGAATAGGAAGAAACGCTGTGAAGCGCAGAAGCTCAAGCCACCAGAAATCCATGAGCTGGAGGGCGGGGCTACTTTGCCGGGAGAGCAAATGAACACACCTCTCACCTCCCCCATCTCCCCATCATCTAAGCAGCGTTTTTATTCAATGGCTAGCAAGTCAAGGATTAAATAAACTCCATCCTTTCAGACCACCAGTTATCGGCTCCTCCCTTGCCTGGTTCAGACGCTAATCTCATTGATTTGGTTCGGTTGTTGGCGGGCAGGCGGAACAGAAGAGTTAAGGTTTTAAATGTACAGTGTCTGCTGCCATCTTGTGGCCACTTGGAGCCAATGCCCACTATCAAACAATGCACCCTTGCAGTAACACGTTACCCTATACATATATACTCCTAGATAACCAAATCAAAAAAAAAAAAAAATCTTAATGTGTCATCTAAAATAACAAGATATGGCAAAAGCAGTTCAAATCAAAAGCTAGGACTGGAGGCACACAAAATGCCTCCTTTTGGTACTGAATGACTTCGACACACTGGTCCTTGACCTCCTCTTCTGTGAAATTGAATGTTGATGGCACCATCTTTCTAGTGCTTCCAGGAGAACTCCAAGAGATCATTCATGTACTTCTTGCAGTAGTGCCTTGTCCTTGGTAAGGCTCCCAAGACTCATGCTCTGATGGTGAAGATGTGGTGCTATATAAAAATCAGCTTGCTCCACTCCAGGACCACAGCTGACCGAGCCGTACAGGACTCTTCCATACCCAGCCCAATGCTCCAGAGATTCTGATTTGCTCAGAAGAGGGAGGAGCTGGGGCAGTTGCTCACTCGGAGGTCACTGTAAACCCCCACTCTTAAAATTATTTTAATTTTATTTTATTATTTTACGTGTATAAGTGTTGACCTATATGTGTGTCTGTGCACCACTTATGTGCCTGTGCCCGTGGAGACTAGAAGAGGGCACTGTATCCCCTAGAACTGGAGTTGCTGTTGTGAGCTATTGTGTGGGTTCTGGGTATTGAACCCAGCTCCTTTGGAAGAGCCTAAACACTGAGCCATCATTCCAGCCCCTAAGCCCTGCTTTTTTACAATGACTCAACCTTCTTCATAAAATGATTTGCTGTGGGCAGAGCATAGGTAGAGGATGAGAAAATCAGATCAGCCTGGTCCCTGACCTATTTATGACTATCTGAGTGGAAGGACCAAGTGGCAGAGGACACAGAAGTTGTGAAGAGTGACAGATGATGACCCGAGGTCTCTTCACCTGTAGATCTTAACATGTGTCAGGAGTTTTTCAAAGCTCCCCATGTGCCCATATTGAAAGTCACTGCAGAAAAGCTTCAGGCTCATCAACAGGGCTGATCTTGTGAGGACTTCCCTGGAATCACCGCTGGGCTGGTGAGATGGGAATGGCCAAGCTGTACTCAAAGGACAGTGCTCCACAACATCTGCATATGTGCATAGACTACATGCATGTACGTAATACCACTATACTGACATGTGACTGTGATATATAGATATAGATATATGATAGTACATGGCTTCATATATAGGTAAGAAGTATTTGAGCACAGATTACTATTGGCTAAGGGTTACTAAATTCTAATAAAATATACAATTACTTTTTATTGAGTGACCTAAAACTCCTTGGCAACTAAACAACTGGGGGGGGGAGGGGGACACTTGACCACACCGCGGCATTAGGGCAAACTTACGAACAAATCCCAAACGGATTTCTTTAACAGATGTATCTCATTTGGCAATGATGCTTTGCTTTGTATTTTAGCTTACTCCGTTAAAATTGAAAACAAGTTTTAATTGTTTAAGAGAAGATGAGTGGGTCAGTGACCTCATCACTTAAATGCATGTTCCAGGAGATGCAATTCCAATGTCCCAGGAGAAGGGCACTTGTCCTTGTTAATTGTACTGTTTAAATGGGTGAGTTTCTGAAGACGTAGAAACAGAGTGGACTGCTACCCAGGGCAAGAAGGGGCAGGAGGTGGGGAGATATCTATTAAAGCACCAGGGTACCATTAAGGAGGATGAATAATTCACAGCCCAAGAACTACAGCCAGCGGTAGTGAGTGATGTGCTAGAAATGGGCTGGGGAGGTAGATTTTAGGTGCTTTTATTGTTTTAAAAAAAAAAAAAAAAAAAAAAACGGGGTTGGGGATTTAGCTCAGTGGTAGAGCACTTGCCTAGCAAGCGCAAGGCCCTGGGTTCGATCCTCAGCTCAAAAAACAAAAAACAAAAAACAAAAAAAAAAAAAAAAAAAAACAGTAACTTCGTGAAGAGATGAATATGTGCTAACTCCCTTAACTGAAAGTATTTTATTAAACTAATACACAGTTTGAAGGAGAAATAAGTGGGTGGATGTTATGATATGTACATTGTACCTCAATAAAGCTGATTACATTTTTTTAAGTTGATCTGAAATAGGAAATATGTGACCTCGGTGCATAATGAAGGGCGCGGCGGCTCACCAGCGGCTACTGTGGACCCTTCGCTGCATGGGTCCCAAGAACCGCACAGCCTCTGCACTCAGCCGCTACCAATTCTCCTCTGTTCTTCCCACAGGAGGATTACAACCAGCTGCGGCCACTCTCCTACCCCAACACCGACGTGTTTCTCATCTGCTTCTCTGTCGTCAACCCTGCCTCTTACCACAATGTCCAGGAGGAGTGGGTCCCAGAACTGAAGGACTGCATGCCTCACGTGCCTTACGTCCTCATCGGGACCCAGGTTAAAATGATGGAGGGGTGGGATGGACTGTGCAAAAGGTGAACCCTGTATTCTACCAAACGCCCTGACACTGTCCCAGAGATACTGCATCCCTCAACGGAAGTCCTGCAGGTGCATGATTATTTAGTTGAAAATATTATGTAGCTATTTAATATGAAGCAGAAAGTTTTGATCTGGCATTTAAAATTAACCTCACAGCTTGTTTTTTAAATAACAAAATAATTTTTTAACAGACACGCTTCTCCAGCCCTGAATGAAGTCATGAAGCAAGGGCTTCCATTGTACATACTGATATTTTTAAAACTAGACATCATGATTGTTTTAATACAGCAAAATAGGTGTGCAGGTCAAAATGACCCTACATTCAGATACAGCGTATCATGACCTGTCTCCTTGATGGCCCTCCAGGAGAAGGAAGATAAATTCTCTGCTCTGCATTTCCCTTAACTCCTTTGGCCACCCAGATCTTGAAAAAGTTTAAACACACATATGAAGAATGGCATATATGAATTGTCAAGGCCTTGGAAGGGTTTGGAAACTGATAAAATCCCACGGCCTGAATTTCCGTCAGGACACCTCTTGTCAATTGGGGACGGTCTGAACTGTTTGTAGTGTGAATAGGTTTTAGTTTGTTGCTGGTTTCAGATCTGCATTCGTGTCCCAAGGTCAGGACTAGATCACGGCTGCAAGGCTTTGTATTTGCTTCTACTCCTGCTGCTTCTGATTTCTCATTTAGAATCCTATTTGACAAAGAGAAAATTTTGAAAGCCAGAAATAAAAAAGTGCTTTCTAAAAACAACACGGGCAGATGGGGGAATATATGTTTTCTCTCAAATACAGACAACATAGAAGTCATTTATCCACACTGCTGAGTGCAATTCACATTTCTGCTCAGAAAGATAACTGTTTGTTTGTTTAGATGAAGTCTTTCACCTTCAATTTCAAATATTAGTGTTTGTCCGTGGTGAGAAGCCTTGATCCTGCTGCCGACATACATAACTAGACATTCTAACCCCTCGGTGTGACTTGAGTCTGTCTGGATCAGTCAGGCACTGAGTCAAATAATTGAGGAAAATAGAAAAACAAATGGAAACATAAAACCAGGACTTTGCATAAGCATCATCCTAATCGATGAAGTCCTAGCACGACCTTGCTGACTTCCTTTAAAAAGCAAACCCTGTGTGCCCATATACATGGTGACATTTGAAAGCAACCACAATGCTTGGTGACTTGTTCAGTCTCTTACCTGCTGCCTTCAAAGCAGTTCCCACTTGAGAGAGATTCTGCTGTTTGACTGTGTGAGCCGTTTGCTCTCTCATCTCCAGGACTGCCTGCAAGGGCTCCCTGTCCATTTGTTATCTATTGAAAAGGTCTCCCAAGTAGCAAATCTCCATCCCTTTGAAGGTCAAGATTTGATTCAGAAAAGAAAAAAAAAAAATGGATCCAAAGCCACAAAAAAAAAAAAAAAATTATATAATGAGTGATATAAGTTGCCAAGTTGCAATCAAATAATTAACCACTATAAGGTACCCAGACAATCTGGTTAGCCTCTGCGCACTCTCTGTGAAGTCAAGAAAGAAAGAAAAAATTCAAAATCTCAGAGAGCACAATATCTTTGGAGGATGTTCTCAGCAGTGAGGGTAAATTCCTTGAAGAGGAAATATAAGAACACCCTGCTATATCCATGTCCAAAAAAAAAAAAAAAAAAAAAACCACTTCACACTCTCAGATATAGCATTGGGGTATATATTGGTTTCTCTGAGAACATTCAGCAACATCAAAGATGTTTAAGTGTGGGGAGGAGGGGGTTACTATCTTATGTCTGCACTTAACCTGTAGGGCCTGAAAGTAGTGAATGTATCTTTGTCCCAGATTGATCTCCGGGATGACCCCAAAACCTTGGCACGTCTCCTGTACATGAAGGAGAAGCCCCTCACCTACGAGCATGGCGTGAAGCTGGCCAAAGCGGTATGGTCATATTTGAATTGAGGGTTCGGGGACGGGTGAGCTGCTCGGGATTTTGCCTTAAAACTGCGGTGTGTTTCGAATTGTTCATGTTTCATTCCTTCCTCTGGTCTCAAAGACCTAGAAGGGGCTGTTCTGGTGAGTGTTCCTGTCAGCAGGCACCTTCTGCTTCTCATTAAGAAACTTCGTCAGTTTCAACAGCTAAGCACTTACTGTAATGCTGTTCCGGCCATGTCTAGAACACGGACCTGCCACATTTAGCAGGAATTAAGGGGACTCATTAGATGCACATCTGTAAACTTCCTTGTTTATCATCAATATAACTCATCTAAATGACCTCCCATGAGGCATTTTGTGATTTTTTTTTTCCCCCAGGGAAAAACTTGGATTAAAATCCGACAGTATTATCTTTGTCCAATATGTCTCTTCCAATAATGAATAGCCACTTAGTCTGGACAGTGTTACAAATAGCATATGGAAAAAATGACACACAGCTAAGAGTGGGGGGGGGGGGATCGAAGTGTCTGCATGACAGATGAAACCAGCTAGTTCAGAGCTGGAATTACCTCCACTGACCATCCTTCACTTCTGAAGTTAGCCATAAACAGCGATCCTGTAGAAGTGCTTCAAAATGTATTTGCCAGACACCAAATCTTTGCCTCCCTGCCACCACCACGACATGTGCAAAGCAGCCACTAAAACGGATATGTGTGCATGGGAATTCTTTCTGCAGAAGGGGACGTAGGGTCCACATTTCCCTGATTTGAATCCACTTCCTCCTGGATTTAGTTACCAATCCACCAATCCAAGCAGGAGACTTTAAATTTTTAATGTTTTACTTTCTAAGTAACTAACCCTGCAAAATGCATGCCCCCAGGCAGCCAGTCACCTTCTCAAGACCAGTCAAAGATAGCATTAACAGCAAATTACTCCTTAGCAAAAGGAAAAAAGCATTTCTCTTATTAAAACTCTGTTAGAGATACCAAATATAATATGACACCTTCACTGGAAGTGGATTAACTCTGATCTTTTATAGGCACAATACATAAAGACATCACACATACACTTAGACTCTCTCTACTTCCACCACAGTCCCGTCAATATAACAAGTACAAGCCACTGAGGAGATGTTGGGACTCTAAGCCTCTTATGGAGGGTGGGGGGATAACCCTGGGGAGACATTTGAATCCAGCTGTGTGCATCACCACTGGACACCTGACCATCAATCATGCCTATTGTCTCTTCTCCAGTTGTGTGTGTGTGTGTGTGTGTGTGTGTGTGTGTCCTGGGAAAATGAGTGGGTCTGAGGTTCTACTCCCATACTCAGCCTCAGATGCTGTCATTAACACACATACTAATGTATGTAACTGTAGGTGGCTTGTCCCACTGTCTCTGCAGTAGCTTGCTCTCTGTTCCTTGTCTCTGGGACTGTCCTTGTCTTCATCCTGCTGGCTTTCTAGCCTCACTCCCCATGTGGGAAGTTGGTTTGGGGTTTTCCCTCTCCAAAGCCTCCCATTTCATTTACTTTAAGAACCGTGGCTGAGTTCAAGGCTTAGTTGCCCTTTTGCCAACCTCTCCTAGCACCTGCTCTCAGAGTCACAGTCATGGTGAGCCTAGGAAATTCCAATCTAAAAGAAAGCCAAGTGAGATTTTAGCCGGCTTCATGGCAATTCCTGTAATTAGAGAAATGGTTTTAGTTTCTCCCATCTTGGATTCCTCTGTCAAGTACTTTGTTATAATAGCTAGCATTCACACAGTGTTGATCATGGGCATGTCGCAGGCTTCCTCTTAGATAATCCTCGAAGCACCTCCTGGGGTGTGTGTATTATTGTCAACATTTTTCTAAAGGAAACTGAGGCTATATGACACAGCCAATGCTCCAGCCACAGCGCTCTTTGGCTCCCTTCTAGGGTCTGCAAACAAATTCTTCAATTTGGGGCTCCTTTTTCATAGACTGCTAGGGACAGCAAAGCAGAGTAGTTCAGTCCCTGGTTTGGGAGTTGGGCAAATCCTCATCTCTGCTACTTCAGCCAGTTTTCTGGTCTGTAAATGAACTGTCAAGAGTCTTGCCTCCTTTGGTTCCTGGGTGCTACCATGAGTTGATGGACCATAAGTTGACTCAACAAACTGTCCCCATTGGCCACCTGACCCTTGAGACTTACCTGCAGCTGGGAAGACATTTGCCTCTGTTCCACTGCTAGTTTCTGTTTTGAGAAGGCTCTCGTAGCCCAGGCTGGCCCTGAACTCAGTATATCCATGACCTTGATCCTCTACCTTTCTGTCTTGGCTGGTGTCACATCTGATTTTATGCAGAGCTGGGAACGAAAATCCAGGCTTTGTACATCCTGGGCAAGAATGCTGCCAGCTAGGCTCCATCCCTCACCCTTCTAGTTGTTTCTATGCCTCCTCAGCCTGTTCCACTCCCGTCGGAGGAAGGAAAAAGAAGAAGTGTCTGCTCACCATTTCACTTGATGGGTCATGTTACTAGTTGGGTTGTTTCCATTTCTTCCCATGGCTCGTGTGTGTCCTGTGCCTTTGTGACACGTTTCCCAGCCCTGCAAACAATGGGTCTTAAGTGTTGTAAAAAGGTATCAGAAGTGTTCTGTCCACAGCCTCAAGCTCACCTTTGTTTTGTTGCCTTGAAATGTGTCTGTTTAGTAAAGCTTGCTTCAGATCGCTTACATGTTATCAAAACCAGGAGTCCCCGAGCTTCTGCAGATGGATCCTAAATACTTGGCTGAGTGCGTCATTTTGCTCCAAGAACCAGGACAGGGTGCCAGTGTGAACAAGAAGGCCTGTGTTTCCTTGACACAATTTTCCATTTCAATCTTCGATGACCCTAAAGAATGTTTAAGCATTCTTTCTAACATGTCTGTGCCCTTTCCCTGAACCAGGACAAATGCTTCTCTCTGACTTTCTCTGAGCACGTAGAACATGGCAACAGATAATCATCTCACAACTGGGCTCTGTTTCTCACACGTACATCCCAGGTCACACCCCAAATCCGTTGGCTACTTTTCCTGGAACTATCAGCACACCAGCATGTTATGTTAACCTCCTCACACAGCAATGCCTTTATGGACCATCTTGTTGTCTTTCCCCCATGTCAGAACTGGGAGAGACAAGTTTGGGCTCCTCCTCTGTCATTCAGAGGCACAGGCCGACAGGTTAATAATATACACGTACACTGTCACCTGGCAGCACTGTGAGGAGGAAGAGAGCAAACCCCACCCATCTCTCGGGGTCTCAGAAGGAATCAACAGAGTCAGCCAACACCCGGGAATTTTCAGAATCAGTCTTGGGCTTTGGAATCATTAGTGGGAAGGTCGTCCAATTATAATAGCCTCCAGCCCTTTCTAGGGTTTTGTTTTGTTGTTGTTGCTGTTGTTGTTCCCTCTGTATAACCGACAAGAGTCATCACCTTACCAGCAAGCAGCCATTCTGTTAACCATCGACTCCCTGTGCTTTTTACATGTGTGCCTGTTAAGCATGGATACAACCCCCAAAGGCAACACATGACATTTCACGCAATTGTGAGAAAAGGATTTTCTCTACCCCCTTTCCCCTCTGTCTCATATCCTGTTTTTAATAAATTTTTTAAGTGGTTTCCAAATCTAAAGGCCAAACCATTGCCAAAACAAAATCCATAAAGTAGGCTTTCAACAAGAACTGATGGTTTCAGTTCCCTGCCTTTGGCATTTCCCACTGGCTTATAAAATAGCCAGTCTTGTCAGAAAAGAATACATACAGAAAAAAAAAAATGCTGTCTGTAGGAAGAGTTTTGAAATAAGTTTCTGGACCTAACCAAAGCAATTTTATTTCATCCTGAGTCTTCAAACAGTCCCATTCCAGTGATCGTCAGCTTGGCCAACTTGTGGCTGGGCTGGATAATAGGGGCAATAGAAGCTCATAGAATAAAAAAACAACACACTTCAAGGGCTGAAAAGATGGCTTATCGTGTAAGAGCACTTGCTTATACAAACATATGAGCTATACATGAGTTTAAATCCCTAGCACCCAGAGAGAAGCCAGGCTTGGCCACTTGGGCCAGTAACCCTAGCACTAGGGCAGGGACAGGCAGATCCCAGGAGGTCACTGGCCAGCCAGATCCAGGTTGAGTAAGAGATCTTGTCTCCAGGGAACACCTGATATCCTCCTCAGGCTTACATACACACAAACACACACACACACACACACACACACACACACACACACACACACACACAAACACACACACCTCAAGACACAGAGATTTTAAATGTAGTTCTCTCTCTGGAATGTTCATTTTGCCTTGCTTGGACTGTATCCATTCTTATCTAAGATAAACCACAGGATTTTCTTCACTCCACATTATTCGAACTTCCTGATGGCCAATGAATAGCGAATGCCCCCAACATCTGTATCCCGAATGACCTACAGAAAATTTCTTTCAATTGTGTATATTAACTAAAACTCTAACTCTCCAACTCTCTAGAAAAATAGGAAAGCAAACAAGCCATGACCAAGAATGACCTTGCAAAAGCTGGGAAGGTCACCCATTTCATACTAGTGGGGACACAAGCCACAGTCCCCTTCTCCTGGTCCCCCAGAAGCCTGATGTACCATCTCTACCAGTTCCCAGCTATAAAACAATGGTGCTTTTGCTGCACGTTTCCCCAGTTCATCTGCCAGAGTTTCCAGCTTCAATATCCAGCAAACCTCTGCTGCATTTGCTCTGCTTTTTTCAAAGTCAGCTTCATAATGGAAAACCACCAAAAAATAATAATAATAAGGTGTTTCTCCAGATGTTCTTAATATTCAGAGGCCCTCTGCACATAGTTGGCTCATGTGAGCTTATGAGATGTAAACACCCAGGCCTCTTCCTTCACCGAAGCCAACAGCCTGGCCAATGATTTTCTTAATGAGAGTCAACAGTTTCTAGTCTAGATTTCTATGTTTCTCATGAGGATTTTATGATTCTCAAATACCCCATATGAAATAACTTTTTTTTAATCTTCAAGGGGCTAAAGGGTTGGCTCAGAAATTAACAGCACTTGGTGATCTTCCAGAGGAACTGGGTTCGATTCCCAGCAACCACAACTGTCTAACTCTTGTTCCAGAGGAACTGATACCATCTTCTGGCCTGCATTGGCACTACGTGTGAGCAGACATACCATGCAGGCAAAATGCCCATACACATATTATTAATATTATTAATTTTTAATGAGTAATGAGTAATTGTTATAATAATTCAAAATAAAACACGAACCCAGTACAAAATACATATCACTTAAACATAAAAAGTATACTGTAAAGAAAGATGTCTCATCAATGAATGTCTTCTATGATTTTTATGTCTTCATGTTTTAGTGTTTTAAAATTTGTTTTTTAAAGTATACTGATAATTGAATAATAATAGCAAACAGGTATTATGTTGCCAAGAAACACATAGCAATGAGGAATAATCTAAGATGGCTGCTGCCCACACCTCTGAGGTGCTCTGTAGGCCCCGTGACCCTGCTTTATTCCACCCAGACGAGCCTCTTCACTTTATTGTCACTGCTACACTCCATACACAAATGGAAGGACACTAGAAACAAGCCGTGTGGGGGGCAAGCTGACCTGAGGAGCTGGTGAGGCAGAGGGCTGACACTCATGACTCTTTCTTTGTGTTTAAGATTGGAGCACAGTGCTACTTGGAATGCTCTGCCCTAACTCAGAAGGGTCTCAAAGCGGTGTTTGATGAAGCTATCCTCACTATTTTCCACCCCAAGAAAAAAAAGAAGGGCTGTTCAGAGTGCCACGGCTGCTGTGCGATTATCTGAAGTTGCCTGAGACCTGTCTCCCGGCCACCCAAGGGTGTGAAGAGCAGCCAGTCTCTGGGACCCACCTCTAGCCAAAAGGGAGGGCATGACCAGAAAGGAATCCCTGCCAGCTTCCCAGCTCAGCATCCTGTCACCACGGCCTCTCCCCAGGCTGGAGCACCCACACTGCACATGGAGAACGCTGAGCCACATTCAGACAGTGCACTGGAGAGCTGTTGGGAGCAAGTCACAATTGTCCTGTATTTCACATCTCCCCGCCCACGGATGTGAGCCAACAGGAAGTCATGCTGGAAAACCAAACACTCTGTCCTGCAGTGGTGGCCTTACTTCCTGCCTTTGCCAAACTTGGGAATACAATGCCGACATTTTTCCTGAGACTGTTGTTTCAGCCAAGTGTCTTAACATTTGTTTCTATTACAGTTTCCTGAGGTCCAGTCATTTGAGCCTCGCAAGTCCATATCAAAATAGTTCAAAGACAAGCTGGATTATGCTCACTCCCATTGACAGTGGGTCTCTGCCAATGTCCTTAGAGCCAACATGTACCTCTGATTGCCTAATTACAAAACAAAAGCAAAAACAAACAAACAAAAAAACTTTACAACTTTTATAAACTGTCAGACCTATAACTTTTTAGCCTTTTTAAATGAAAACATCCTGTGAATTATTACACCTTCTCCAGTTTTGCCAAAGATTCATCCTACAAATGCTTCAGATGACAGGGGGCCTGCTCTTGCAAAATCTACAGTCATTCAACCTGAGAATGGACTGTCTTTGAAGAAAGAAATAGATTCCTGCTTTTCATCTAAATTGGTCAGGACAAGAACATGGCAAAAGCCATCTTCCCGATCCAGCAGAGTGGGCCTTCCCCACCCCTCACAGAAGGCCTGCCTTCCCTCCAGCCACACTTTCTCCTGTGCCCAGGAGAAACTGGGGAACACTGTGTTCCCCAGTCACAGCCTGGCCTTAAAAGAAAAGAGTGGGGAGGGCTCTGGACACCAGACATGAAAACCATGTCCCAGAATCCTTCAGGGTCAAAGTGCCTTGACTCTTCTCTTGGTTCAGCTAAAAGTGCCACTGGGCTTGCCCACATTAAGCTTCAGTTCAGGACAGATTCCAGATGCAGCCGGTGTGAAAAATATTGCCTCTCTCCCTCTTCCCTTAACTCCTTCTCTCAAATGTCCATGGAGGACAAGCTCAAGTGGATCCCATTCCAGGCTGGGGCACTGCACCTAATGGGGAGTTGGACCCTGAGCAGGAAATGCTCCCAGTGAGAAATCCTACACCTTTCAACATGACAATTCCCAAACAGCCAGGGACGCTCTGTGTTTTAATTAGAGGCTGTGATTGGCCCTGATTAGTCTTATTTGCTTACAAATGCCCTGGAATTACCCAGGGAAGCTGATTTCTCCCTTTTTTTTTTTTTTATTGCATCAGTAAATCATATCTTAGCAATATGAAAATATTTCACTTTTTCTGAATTGAAGCTCCATCTGTTGGGAAAAGCATCCCAATCTTTCTAGTCTTTTCTGCTCATAGAGAACCACAGAAGAGAATTGTATGATATGGGTCTTCTTAAGACCTTCCCTGACACCCCTTTAGTCTTTGGGGTTTTGTTTGTTTGTCTGTTGTTTAGAATTTCTGAAATGTATTTTTGCTTCCTCTACATGTCAGTACTGTTTGATTTCTCTCCCATATAATGGCAAAGAGTTTTCTGAAATACACACATACATGCATTCAAGTACATACATGCATATTATACATGCACACTCACATACATGCATGCACATGTGCTACCTAAAAAGGAAATCAGAGTTCTGTCTGCTTTCATACATGGAAATCAAATACGCATGAGCCATAGTACTGTGGAGGCTATTATTTACCTTCAGCTAGGCAATGCGTATGTGATCCTATAATGACATTAGTGCTGTCAGCCAGTTTTGCTACAGTATGGCATAGTTACATCTTGCTAGCAGGCTGTTCCTCACTTCTTATTTTTGTGGAGGAAAGACTGAAAGCAATATATTGTCTCCACCAGAGTTGCCTAATATGTGCAGTCAACAGGCGGATCTCTCCCCCAGCCGTCAGCTCCAGAATGGACCAATGAGATTTCTATAGCAGGACCTGATTTGTTTCACAAAAACGTCTGCTGCCCCAAGGTTGAATAACAACTGTTCTGAGAACTGGAAACAAAAAAGAATTATAGAAATCAAAAGAAAGATTTGCTAATACTCCACTTCATCTTCCAAAAGTCAACAAATGGCAGCTGATATCCATGTGAGGACAGAAAAGGTCTCAGAACCTGTAGCACAGTCCCTCAGTGTGCAGATGAGACACTCGGCTGGGATCAACTGAGAGCAATTGTGCCATGCAGAGCTGAGGCAAATCCCGACATCTGCTTCCCACCCAGCACCCAGCAGTCCCACACTAGTTCATTTGTTGTCACCCATATCAAGTTGGAGTTCTGCAAGCAGATTGGTAGAGTTGCATTTGTTTCTCTTATATCTTTCAGCCATATTTTAACTGCTTAATTCCATGTAGTTAAGCCTCTGTAGACAAAGTAGTAATTCACCACACTGGGAAGGTGTGATAAAGTGATGAGAATTTGATCTTCTCACCAATATGCCTGCAATCCAGAGCAAACGGCCGTGTAATTAAGTAGCTAGTTTGATGAATTTTTTTTTTTCACTTTGATGGTTGATTGTTCAATAGAGTTGATGGACAGCTTAAGCTAAGACACAAACCAAAGCCATGTTCATAGTAAGAAACCTGGGCTGATTTCTTTCAAGGAAAGTTACGTTCTAAGAACCACTATAGAAGTCATTAACAACTACAACCTAAACCAGGAATTACAGAAGAGCAAAGTCAAAACCTAAGCTCTGCACTTCCAATGGGGAGTGGGTTTCAAGATTTTGGGGGGTTTTTTGTGGGTGGTGGTGGTTTATTTTTGGTTTTGATTTTTTTTTTTTTTTTTTTTGAGGATAATAGTTTGGTTACAATACATAAAGAATTCTTGGGAAGACTTCTGGTCTGTAGGAGCACTGTCAGTTGAAGTAGATGTAGCCGTCCAATGTAGCTGTCCACAGTTCTCACTGCACTACCAACAAGGAAATAGAAGGAAAACAGTCATAACAAAACCTACAATGTTTGGAGGAAATAAAAAAACTAAGCCTGTGATCCCTGTACTTAGGAGGCAGAGGCACAAGGATGTCAGTCAGTTTAAGGCCAGCCTGGTCTACAAGGCAAGTTCTCATCCAGCCAACCTACACAGGGAGACCCTGTCTCAAAATAAATAAACAAACAAACAAATAAATAAATAAATAAATAAATAAAAGTACTAAATCCCAAAGTGAATCCAGCAAAATGGTCATTATTCAAGGTTCAACATCTTCAAGGAGAAATCTCTGAATTGAGGCAAACCTCTTAAAATACCATATAATAGAGCTAGGAATGGTGGCATGCAATATAATCCCAGAACTCAGAAAGCTGAGGCTAGAGGATCGTGAAGTTAAGTCCCACCTGGGCTACACAGTGACACTCTGCCTCAAAGAGAGTTCACAGAAGCCACGTGACATTCACTGAGCAAACATTCCTGAGACCAGTGTGATGAAAACTTCAAGTTGTGTTTTTGATTTAAAGACATATTTAATGTCATGCTGGACATTATTATCTAACATGTTCTATGTTGTTTTGAAATCTACCCATGTTCAGATGCCTGAGTATGAAGTGTGCTCACTCTCAAAAGAGCTACAGATGACTGGCTATTCTCTTGGTAGTCTCCAACTTCATTGAAAAGACTTCCCAAGTACTTGTCTTCCCAGAAACAGTATCTTTTCTGGAATAATAGAAACAGAAAGGAAATGGGGTCAGGCAAACTGAGTTGCTTACAAAGGAAGGTGAGCACTCTGAGAAATGAAACGTTTAGAGAACCAAGAGGAAGTTAGAACTAAGTTAGAACCAGAGGCTGAGGGAAGCCAGAGGACTGGGAATGTCAAGACCATGTCATGGGCAGTCAAGGCAAATCCTGTGGTAATATTAGGAATTCTGCTCTGTATGGAGGTCTGTGGGTGCTCTTTGCAGCTTTAACAGCACAGTAGAGGAGAAATCTTCTACATCCTCTGCCTCTGCATAAGAGAAAGTCAAGGGAAACTTACTAAGAAACTGGAGTGAATAAATAAAAA
This sequence comes from Onychomys torridus, assembly GCF_903995425.1. Taxonomy (NCBI): domain Eukaryota; kingdom Metazoa; phylum Chordata; class Mammalia; order Rodentia; family Cricetidae; genus Onychomys; species Onychomys torridus. Next base: position 43,955,385 of record NC_050456.1, read on the forward strand.
AACCTCAAAAGTCCCATGAGCTAACCTTGATTAAAGCTAACTCTGAAATACTTGTGCTCAGGTATACAGGTGATATTCATTCATGCTCACAAAGATATCCCTAAATACAAAGATTATATTAATAATAACAGATGCTATAAGTCCAGAAAAGTAAGATACAATGATAGCGTTCATGGTGCTTCTGTGGTCAGCAATAAACAGAAAAGTCCCCAGAACACCAAGCTCTCTGCTCAGCCACCAGGGTCTTAGCCTGTCTCTCAGGGGGTCAGAAGAGAGTAAGCCAGGGTCATGCTCATGAGTGAAAGGGTGGGATGTAAGTTCAACACTAGCCATGGGCCTTGAGGCTCCATTCCAAGAAATTAGACTAATCACTCCATAATGAATCTTGGTTACCACCTGTGTTTTCCTTCTAAGGGGCTCTAATGTTCAAGACAAGGGTTGCATGGTGTTAGAAGCATGGCCCAGAACCTTCATAACACTAAGGCCAGAGTAGTGTGTGGTCTTTAGCAACGAACCCCAAGGTTTCAGTATGTGAGATATCTTTGCTGAATGGCACCCAATCGGTGTCACTGATGATGTGAGATCTGCTGCACTGTGAAGACAGGGAACCTTAACTAGCAGATCTGACCTCTCACTGGCCTCCATGAGGCAGTGTTTGGAGTCTGTTAGACCTTTGGAGGGAAAACAGAAACACTTTCTGAGGAGTAAGAGCAATACATCTTTGGCGGTTAATAGATATGCATCTAAAATCATGTTTCCCATCATCTTTGATACATTTGTTAAGCAATCAGATTATTACCTCTTCAAGAAGCCCCAGGCAAGAATGTTAGTGAATTTGCACTCTCATCACTCAGTAGAATTGTCTTTGCTCTGAGTAAGCAGCAAGCACATATGATACATACAGGGACATTACGGAACTGTAACCGCTGTTTCTCACATATAAGGTGCACAGAGTCAAGGAACTTCCAGCCAGCTCGTTCATAGGCTGGTGATCCTACAGTCTCCTACGTAACAGCTATTCTCTGTACCTGTTGCACAATTAATGGAATATTATTTCATGTACTCTAATCTCACTGTTTATCTGTATCACATTTTTGACATGTCATTAAATGGCCTTTTTTTTTTTCCTGTTCTCATTTGTGGGGTCATCAGGGATTTCCATCAGCCACTCATGCAAATTGCCTTCTGAAGGTATCTTTCTACAATGGGAAGTTGTCCAGCTCCTTACTACTCAAATGTGATCCAAGGATTGGCAGCCTCAGCATCACTTGGTAGCCAGTCAGGACTGTAGCATCTTGAGGCCCAGTTGAGACCAACTGAACCATAAATTGCACTTTTACAAGACCCTAAGTGACTCAGATGTATATTAAAAATGAGGACATATAGTCTGTGAGGCATCCAGGTTCCTTATCATTCTGTATATCCAAGCGTAGAGCTGAATGATGAAGAAGGAATCAGTGCAGATGGTCTCTTGGATGCTGCCATGTAGGTACTGCTTAGGTCAATATTTAAATTGTTCATTTACCGGTTGAATAGAGAGTTGTCAATGTCTTGTCTTTTCGTCATATGCCACCCAGCTGCGGTTAAAAAAAAAAAAAAAAAAAAAAAAAAAAAAATTGGAAGCAAGCAGAAAAGCAGCGTCTGGCTTGAAAGATCTGCTAAATCTAAACTATTTCATTCTGAAAGTCATTCTGATATTTATAAGTGTCCTACTTTGCTTCTCTATTGCTTTGATGAAACACTGACCAAAAGCAGTTGCGGGGAAGAAAGGACTTATCTGACTTACAGGTTCCAGCCTGTCATCAAGGGAAGCCAGGGCAGGAGCTCAAACAGAAACTTGGAGCCAGGGCTGTGGAGGTGTGCTGCTTACTGGCTTGCTCGCCATGGCTTGCTCAGCCTGCCTTCTTATACACCCCAGACCCACCTACTCAGAAGTGGCATCACCCACAGTGAGCTAGGCCCTCCCACACCAGTCATTGATCAGGAAAATGCCCCACACAGATGCTTATAGGCCAATCTAATAGACTGGGTGTGCTTCCCAGCACTGGGATTACAGGTGCACAGCGTGCTTGGCTTTTCACATGGGTGCTAAAGATCTGAACTTGGGTCCTTATGCCAGTACCAACTAAGCCATCTCTATAGCTCCTTGTTTGGTGAGTTCTCGTCTCTTTTCTGGGACAGTCAAATAAAATCCCAGTCCGGGGTTGGGGATTTAGCTCAGTGGTAGAGTGCTTGCCTAGCAAGCTCGAGGCCCTGGGTTCGATCCTCAGCTCCAAAAAGAAAAAAAAACAAAAACAAAAACAAAAACAAAAACCCAGTCCAGGCTTTCTGCAAGCCTGTGTTCATTTAAATAGAAATGGTTCTGCAGAAATAACCAAATGCTGAAGAGGAGAAACCCCCTGGTTTCTAAGCCTACTTACTTCTCCTCCCTGTGTTCAAGGCGTACACCAAACTGGCTGAGCACATTCGTGGACCATGACTCCTTTTGACGCTGCTCTCCAGTCCTATAATGCTGAAGTTTGCAGGCTGCTTCCAATGGACTTGGTTTCTCATTTAGAGCAGTTAATGTGTCCGTGGGGAAGAGTTTCATCATGGTTTCTTGAGCTTGCTCAAGCAGGCCCCAAAAGCTGAGCAACAATCTTCCTGAAACATTTCCAGAGTGTTTTTAAATGCCAGCTGTTTTGAGGCCCCCCGCTCCCAAACCACCACCACGTATTTTAAGTGTGAAAAGCATATTCCAAAAGGAAATGGAAGCTACAGACTCAGAACAGCATGGAAGCTTGGGTCACCTAACTTGATGGCTCACCTGTCCACACTGTGGACAGCAGACCCGAAGAGCACACACTTCAGGTGGGAAGAACACATCAATGAACAGTGCTAAACCCTACTTCAAGATGATTACTTTGGAGCATGCCAATATACTTTATTCTGTATACACACAGTTTGTTTTCAGAGACTACATGCTCTCTCAAATGGTTTTCATTTGTATCTGTGACTTTACCTTTATTCCTTGATTGTAACCCTATTCCTTGATTGTAACACCACTAAATGTTCACATTCAGCTCTGCAATATCAATATCCCTGTTAAATCAAGATGGTTTTTGTTGTCTTCCAAGGACTGTCTGTCATTTATCTGAGTGATCTGGGGGTTTCTGGGGAAGGTCTTGCATGACTTTCTTTTTTAAATAATGACTTTATTTATCCTTTGATAATTCTGTGCAATATATTTGACCCCACCTCCCTCCCCATCCAACTCCAAGTTCTTTTTCTTTCTAAAAAAAAAAAAAAAAAAAAAAAAGTCCATTACTGTTGACTAACCAACTAACCCTGAGCACAAGGCTTGCCCTGGACTGTGGTTGATAAACCCAGCGCCATTCCTTTGAAGAAAACTTAAGTTCCCTCTCCCAACAGCTATCAGTTGCAAGTAACTTCTTGGCTTGGTGTGGGACTTCATACCTACTTCTCCTCCAAGCTGAGGGAACTTGGAGTCAAACACAAAGCCAACAAGTTGAGAGGGGAGGGCTTGCTTTATTTCTCATGATGAAGGCTTAGAAAGATGGCTAGACTAATCCTCTAAATCCTTCCCGCTGGGGAAGTGTCTGCCTTACATTGTCGATGTGCACCTGCTAGCTTCTTCTCTCACTCCTTCCCTAGCTCCCTTAGATGTCACCTGCCTGAAGAGCTTTTGTACCCCCTATAGACACTTCAGGGTCACAGCAACCAGACATGAAGCCCTCCTGACTGCCCAACACACCATTCCATCTACAAAACCAAAGGGAATGCCTGAAGAGCCATCATGTAACTAAGGAGCAAACTTGGGCTCCAATAGATGTTCCATTAGGAGAAAAATCTCAGCGGGATCAGGGAGGAGGCTCAGCAGGTAGGGATCCTGCAACAAAACCTGATGGCCTGAGTTCAATCCCTAGGACCCCCAAGGTAGAAGGAGAGGACTAACATCCTTGGGTTGTCCTCTGACCATACACACTCCATGGCACTGGCACACACACACACACACACACACACACACACACATGTATGCAAGCATACCTGTACACACATGTGTAAATAAATAAATGTAATGTAAATCTTTTAGAAAAATCAACATTGAGGAATTCGCTAAAGAATAGATTAAAAAGTTATTTTTAGTAGTTTGTGTAAGATTCTGAAGTTGAAAACCAAGAAAGATTGGAGCATAATATTTTGTTTCTCTGTTTATTTTGGCTTTTTAAAATACAGACTCAGCCAGGAGGTGGTGGTGCACAACTTTAATCCCAGCACTTGGGAAGCAGAGCCAGGTGGATCTCTGTGAGTTTGAGGCCAGCCTGGTCTACAGAGCGAGCTCCAGGACAGGCACCAAAACTACACAGAGAAACCCTGTCTTAAAAAAAAAAAAAAGTCTCACCACATAGCCCAGGCTAGCTTCAAACTCTTGATCCTTCTGCCTCAGTCTGCTGAGTGCTAGATGACAGGTATATGCTAACATTCCTGACACTAGGGATACAGAAATATGTATATATTTAAAATAAATGTATTCTGACTGAAGACAAGTAGTTCTCATGAAAAACTTTATGAAATGCAATTCATTTTATCAGTGTGAATTATTTTTCAATTAGATACATAGTTCGTTGTCTATAAAATGATTTTATTGGTTTAAAATGCAATCAATCTGATGAGCTAATTGGGCCATCACAGAAGAACCTAGTGCTTTCCAAATGTCTTGTGGAAGAGGGGAAACATGAATTACAACTCCCACCAGGAAGTGTAAGGAAGCCAGAAGTGAAATGGTCTGTGAAGGTTTATATTTCCATATGAACACAGCATGATGCACATGCCTGAAATCTGAGTCTTCAGGAAGTGGAAACGGGAGGATCGGGAGTTCAAGATTATTGTTCACTTCACAGGGAGGCCATCCTGGGCTACTTGAGAGCCTATCTCAAGGAGAGAGATCAGGGAAAGGAAAGAAGAGGATTTACATTCTCTAATCAAAACTGCTCTATAGAAAAGAACTCTCTGTATTCCTTACCTTTCAATAACTACAAAATAAACATATTTCTGAATAAGGAACTGCTGAGCGATCATTTATCGGGAGTTTGTCTGGGAGGCCATTGACCACCATCCCCGGGATCCAGTTTTGAATCACCTAGGAAACCACTGCAAAGCCATAACCCTCGCCTCTTGTTTCTTTTAATCTTCTGCTGTAGCATGGTTTCTTTTCTCCCTTAGACATTTCTCTTGTAAGATATGATCTGTACTACAGAAACCACCCCTTTGCTGAGGTGACACAGGAAACTAGGTGAACATCCCAATCTCCACAGGGTGACCCAGCCTCCAAGAAAGACAGAAAATGCAAGTGAGCAGTCTGGTATCCATCAGCTCAGACTGTGCCAAGCAGGAATGACTCAAAAGAAACTTTCCTAAAAGGCATCATGCCTCAGTAGGACATGGTTGACCTGAGTCAGAGAAGCCAGGTGTCTTAGTTAGGATTTTTATTGCTATAAAGAGATACCATGACCCCAGCGATTCTTATAAAGGAAAATATTTCACTGGAGCATGCTTATAGTTTCAGAGATTTAGTCCATTATCATCATGGCGAGTAGTATGGCAGACACGGTGCTGGAGAAGGAGCTGAGAATTCTACATTTTGATCCCCAGTCAGCGAAGGAAATTGTGTGTCACACTGAGCACACAAAGCTTGAGCATAGGAGACCTCAAAGCCCACCCCCACGGTGACACATTTCCTCCAACAAGGCCACACCTACTCCAATAGGGCCATGCTTCCTAATAGTACCATTCCCTATGGTCAAGCATTCAAACACATGAAACTATGGAGACCATAACTATTCAAACCACCACACCGGGCACATGTGGCTTATTAGCTAGGGCAAGTGACGGGGTATGTCGGCTTTTTGGCTTCCTCATCCATAAAACAGCAATGGTAAAATAATACTAATAATACTTAGTAGTGTGGTTGACACAGACTAAAGATGTTATATTGGTGAAATTATTAAGGCCACTCCATGTAGTTAAAAGGGAGGTTTATTTTGTAGGGTAACTTACAAGTGAAGGGGTAGGTTGCAGGGTCTGGCAAAGGTATAGCACAGTCCGGCGGTGTTCTCTGGAGAACTCTGCTCGGTCTACCTCCTGCGTCCAGCGTCCCCGAACCAAGAGAGCGACCTCCTCTTGATCCTAGGTCTTCCGCTCCCTCCTCTGCCCCACCTTGTGGGCGTGATCATTACTGAAGCCTCAATGGGGGTTGGAACTTCCAGGCCAATGCTGGGATGGCTATCCACTACATCTCCCCCTTTTGTCTAAATAAGAAAGTTCTAACCTAATACAAGACTATATACAAAGAGATGGTTATCAAATATTGTCCAGGAGTAATGAGGGATAATGACTTAGATAAGTTGGAATTACAATAAGTGCAAACAATATCAAGCAAAAAACACATATTAAAATCCAGGGAAGTCTAGGGCATGGGTAGGTGGCATGTTACAAGGATCATTCCAAAAGGTGTACTATTCTAAAGAACCTGAGTCTAATACTTAATATATTCTATCTAAGATATTATATATGTATATATACTAAGTTGTAACTATAACTGTTAATCTCCAACCTCATCAAAGACCTGAGAAGGAATATAATAATACCTGAGAAATGGGAGAAGGATGCAAGCAACATTCGGAAGTCTTGCAAGAGTAGACAGAGACAGCTAGCAGCCTGGACAGTCACCTATTGTTTCTCAGTATCGTTGGTGCATTCAAATTGGCTACAGGCCTAGAGTATCTGACAGACCATTTTCAGAAGCAGGAATTCTGAAAGACCATCTTACCCTGTCTTGGCAAATTATGGTGGTCGCTTTCCTTGTGTCCCGCTTGTCCAGAAAGGACAGCATTTGTACTGTCAGCAGTTGAGGCAAGGGCAGTTCTTTGCCCAGTAGGCCATTTTGTGCCAAGAAGACAAACTTCCAAATGGAAATGTCTTAGAAGCCCAACATTCTCTCGGGATCAAATTGGTGCTGCCAGGAGCAATTGTGTCTCACGTCAACAGAATTCTAAATTATTTAAATGCCATATTCTCTAGGTCCATGAAGTGTTTGAAGATTACCTGTCCATCTGGCCTATGTGTTTATAAATCTGGATAACCTAACTAACATAATTATAGAGATAACAAGCATAGGTGACAATAACTCTGTAAGTCTCATCTACCTAAACAACCTAAGGACTAAGGCTTCCTATAAATAAGGCAAACAGTCTGTAAGCAAATGTACAGTAAAAGGACAATGACTTCAAATTGTGACAATACACAAAATATCTTTAACAGAGGTAGGAATGTATAGTGCAATATGCAATATGATAATAATCCTAAATATATATCAGTATACAGAATATCTTAAACAGAAGTAGAACATACATACAGTATGACAGACATAAATTCACATTTGTATCAATATACAAATATTTCAAATAAGAGTAAAAATATTTGTACAATATAACAAACATAGTTCTGCATTTGTATCAATATACAAATTATCTTAAATAGGAATATAAAAAGCTCATATTTGTATCAACATATAAGAATTCATAACAGTGCAAAGGCTGCTATATTACTAAATTTGTTTACTAATGTATATGATAGTCTACCATAATATCTTATATGTATCCACTCCATTTCTTCTTTTCCCTTTTTTTTTTTTTGAGACATATTGTCTTTCCTTAAGGAGAGTACTGAGTTTAACCATTTCTTCCACCCCCAACCCTAGAACCATTATCCATAACCCTGAGAAATATGAAACCTAAGGGATAAGGGGCATCGTGTTCTTAGAATTGCTTCCTGCTGTTTAGGGGGCGATGGTATCTCTGTTGGGTATTGTGAGAAAGCTCAGATAGTTAAATCTCAGTTAGATTAACTGTAGATTCTGCAGCAACTCTTAGAGTAATGGGTAAGATTGTCTGAAATTCTGGCAAGAAGTGTAGTATGATGATGATTTCCATGGCATCATTCTGGATTGGGTAGAGTTGTTGTTGTTGTTGGGGCCCCATCTTCCTTCTGGAGACTTCAGAGATTGCTATTGGAAAAAAACTTATTTTTTATCAGAATGGAAGGTTTGGATTTAAAGATGTCATGTCATGTGAGAAAGGATTCCAAGAAATCAAGAATAAGCATGGAGAGAATTAGAATCTTGAAGATAATGGTCCCTTATAATTGGTTTCCTTCTGTCTCACACCAGTTTTTTTTTTTTTAGTTAAAAGGGAGGTTTATTTTGTAGGGTAACTTACAAATGAAGGGGTAGGTTGCAGGGTCTGGCAAAGGTATAGCACAGTCAGCGGTGTTCTCTGGAGAACTCTGCTCGGTCTACCTCCTGCGTCCAGCGTCCCCAAACCAAGAGAGCGACCTCCTCTTGATCCTAGGTCTTCCGCTCCCTCCTCTGCCCCGCCTTGTGGGCGTGATCATTACTGAAGCCTCAATGGGGGTTGGAACTTCCAGGCCAATGCTGGGATGGCTATCCACTACAATGTAAGACCAGGGAGATGGTTCAGTCAGTAAGGTGTTTGCCATGCCAACATGAAGACCTGAACCTCCAGAACCCACAAACAACAGCGTACAAACTGAGCTTGGTAGCACATGTTTGTAGCCCCAGCCCTGGAGAGATAAAGACAAGAGAATCCCTGGATCTCGCTGGCCAGCAAGCCTAGCATAATGAGCGAGCTGCAGGTGCAGAGAGAGACCTGTCACAAAACAAGGTAGATAGCTCCTGAGAAATGATGTCAGGGGCTGACCTCTGGCCTCCATGTGTGTATGGGGGGGTGGGCGGTGCATGCGAGCGTGTATACACAGACCTGATAAGTCATACATGTGGGAGTTCTATAAATGGTAACAGTATTTGCATCTTTATTTCCAAAACAGTGCTTTGTACAAAATTAGAGTTGATGAATATTTATGGGAAAGAACGCTGTGCAATAGACAGAGGAGAAAGAGGAAAAGTTACAAAGAGAAAGAAGATTTGGGTTTCTCACTGTAATAAACCCTGACAGATGTTTTCCTCTTTTTCCTTAGTAAATTTCTTGATCATCATACATAGTTATTACAATTTTTTAATTCCATGAACTAGTAACTCCACTGTCTATTCGGCAGTATCACACACCCTGCGGGTCATAGGCCCTCTAGTCACTATTATAGCCTTGTTGTCTGCCATGGTAGTAATGTCCTCCTAGTCTCTTCTAGATATATGTCACCATCTGGTCTCTGCAAAGCCCTGTCAGCTCTGCTGATACCTAGAAGCCCACGTCCATGGCAGCATCCCCTGGCCTACAGAGGACAGTCAAGATGGAACTTTTCTGTGGTAGGCATGCCCTTCACTGAGGCAACCCTTGTTTCTTGGATAAAGAGAGTCTCTTCTGAACCTCTCGGGTGAACACAGACAGCTGGTGGGTCCTCTGGTCCTATGGAATACCCCCACCCTATGCTTATCTTTGGCTCCTTGGTATTCTGCCGGTGTAAAGTCTTTCCTCTTCAGTGATAGAAGCCACAATTTCCCCCAAGCTTACAGGAGCCATCCCAACAGCACACCAGGACAAACTCCTAACATTCTTACACTTAGACATCCTGAACCTCCTCCACTGGCTGTATCCTCATCAGTCTCTTCCCTTTCCACACCTTCTACCCAGCCCTCTGGTTTGCATTATCCACTAGCACTTCAACAGAGACCTTCATTCCTCCCTGCAGGAAAGCAAGTCTTCCCCCAATTATCATCTGGAACTGACCGGTTTGTAGGGACTGGGCTTGCAGATCATTGGACAATGTACTTGCCTAGCTGGCACAAGGCCCTGGGTTCAATATCCAGCACCATAAAAAATGGGTGTGACGGCACACACCTAAAACCCCAGCACTTAGGAGGCAGAAGCAGGAGTATTAAGCCATAGGAATCGTGGACACTAGTTGAGAGGACAGTTATAATAAAACAACGCCCACCTTAGGTCCTCCATGTGGCTTTCCAGCTAGAGGAGTCTGCTCTCCTCTGGCAAGGAGGAGCTAGTGGGCCCCTCTGCAGGGGACCAGCAAGTACATCCACCTGCTTGTTCCCATTCTAGGCCTCTGTGTCTCTGTCCTTCCTATTAGGACCATGAGGAAGAACAGAAGAACCATGGTGGCAGAGTCAGCCTTTTAAATGATTGGACTGTTCTCCCGGTTAGATCATGGGTCTGGTTTTCACCTCTTCAAATGCAGCTTCCACACCATGCCCAAAGGCCTTTGATTATACTTAATAGTCAACTAATGCCAGAGCCCTTGTAACTACCCTTATCCTGCCTTTATATCTATCACACATTATACATACAATATTAGTGAACACAAACACAAACCTGTATGTATCCCTCAGCGGTTCCCATTGGGAAATGTGAGCCATCATAATACTACAGCCTACATATTGTCCTGACAACCACCACTACTACCTGCTGCACTGTTTAGTTGAAATGCCCCAAAACAGAGTTGTGGTAGTTGAATGTAACTGATGCCTATAATCTCATAGGGAGCAGCATTATTAGGAGGTGTGGCTTTGTTGGAGTGGGTGTGGCCTTGTTGGAGGAAGCGTGTCCCTGTGGGGGTGGGCTCTGAGGTTTCCTATGCTCAGGATACCACCCAGTGAGTCAGTTGACTTCCTGTTGCCTGTAAGCCAAGATGTATCCAGCACCACATCTGCCTGCATACTACCATGATCCCCCATCATGATGATAATAGACTGAACCTCTAAAACTATAAGCCAGTAACCACAATTAAATGTTTTCTTCATAAGAGTTGCTATGGTCATGGTGTCTCTTCCCAGCAATAAAAAAACCTAACTAAGACAGAAGTCATGTGGCCCATCCCATTACCCTTAGATTCATTTCTTAGCCTCCTTCAATCTGCTTCCTAGAAGACCAGAATTTATAGAGGACCACATCAATGGACTCCCTCAGTCTCTGTCTTCCTGTATGATTCCCATTTGATTCAAGAGTATGGAAAGCGAGTAGGTTGGGACATCCCCCACCCCTCCCCATGCCTCAGTTTGGCAAACAGCTGCAGCATCTGACTAAGGACCACAGCTCCTGCCAGGCACTGGCTCCTCTCCTGTGTTTGCCTTGGTATTTAATAATCGCATCCTTTCCCATCACAGCACCCTAAGGTTGCCCACTACCTCCAAATCCCAAGTGTGTCAGCCCTCCTCACTCGTTTAACTCTGGTCAAATGTCAGTTATTGCCAGAGTTGTTACTAACACTGTGCCCATCTTTTGTGAATCTCCAGCAAGAGGACTGCCCCAGAAAACCCAGAGGAAGGCCCCTAAAAATGGAAGGAGGAAGAATGGAAGGAAGCCCTGAGCTGTCTGTAAGCGGTACCCATTCCCCCGCAGAGACCACAGCTGCTCAATGGGCTTTCTGTATGGTGACTTCCTCCTAGCAGCACATCTGCAGCTACAGGTTGGGGTGGCTTTTGCTCAAGTCCTTTGTCCCCAGACAGTCACCCCAGCATCCCAGGCCTTGCTCACCAGTTTCAACCTTTGCTCTGTAGATTTTTGTGGACTCAGTAATTCCTCCTTCAAGGAGCACTCGGGGATCCCAGCTTGGACCCAACAGGGGCTGCAGATGAGAGGCCCCCAGGACGCATGCTACCACACAAGTCATCTGTGTCCCTTAGCAAACATGAAACCCCAAATGAATGCTTCAATCAAAAGAACCTCAAAGTTCCAAGTGCCTTTATTATTACACCAAGTAAAATAAAAACTAGAAGGACTTTTCTAAAAGTTTGCATGAATTCAGGTGACAGGGAGCATACTTTGTTGACATCTGTATAGACACTCCTGGCATATTCTAAAAATGAACAAAGTTAAACTCAAACCCCCAAATGCCAAAGCTAAAAACATTTGCATAAAATTAGAGTTTAAAAAGAAAGTTGCAGAATCGGCTGCTACAAGATTTTAGGAAAAGGAAGAGCCGAGGACCGCAGCCTCTCTCTGAACCAGCAAGGCAGCCTCGCCTCCACAAACACTCAGGATTCTGGGTCTAAGAAATCGCCATTTAGGTTTAACAGGCAGGGACATTTGTGACTGGTCACTTCCCTGTGGGCATGGGAGAACATTCAAGCCATGAATTTAGTCTCTGGTGTTTTTAAACCTAAATGATAGCTTCTACATCTTGTGAGTTTTATTTTGTTTTATTTTTTTAATTGGCAAGTGGACACTTCAATAAAGATCCTAAGAGAATGGAGGGACTTTTGCTTGGGAGAGAAATACCCACATCTAAACACCTTTTTTTGTAGCAGTCGGGACTGTCTTTGTCTCTTCTCTAGGTAATTGCTCAGTTGAAAGGGAAATAGAGCGTTCTCTCTGAGAACACTCCAAGTTGGGTTTCCTTTTGAGCAAGGAAGAAAGTGCATTGGTTTTGATCATGCTTTGCCCTTTAATCATAAATCCATTCGGAGTTCAATGGCAGAATGTGGGGATTTAAAGGCTTTCTGGAGCTTAATGATATCCTGTAAATAAATGCCACAATGTCAATCAAAACTGAGGGCGGGTTGTAATATACAAATCATGTTCCAAAAGTCAAGCAAAGAAAATCTAATTTATAGACATATGAACCAGAGACATTATCCTGGGGAAGGGTCAATATTGTTTGACATCTTTAGCGAGAGTGTGCTGTACCCATGCCTAAACTGAGCAGTAGAAAAGCCTGAGCCAGGCAGACAATGGGCTGTACTTGACTGCAGGGGATGGAGCAGATACATTCCTGGGGTAAGCAGATCTGTGAGGCTTGGGCCACCAGCTTCCTTATGGGGCCACCAGCTGCATTCTGAAGTCTATGCTGGCTTCAGATGGTCTCACACTCGGTGGTGTCAGTGGAACATGCCCCGCAATCACAGCGGACAGCCACCGGGTAGGTGTAGAAGGGATCCACTCCTGGAGCACAACTAGGCAGCTTGACAGTCACCTGCTTGGTCTCATTATAGGTACAGACTCGGTGATGGGCTTCGATGTAAGGCGGCTCCAGAATGGGTTTCTGTGCCCACAGGTAGGAAACAGGAAACCCATTAGAATGCAGCATCCTGATTCCGGTTCTTGGTGCTGTCCATCACTAGTAGTTTACTTATCCTCCGACTCCTCCCACCATGAATAAACTCCCAAGAGCAGGAAACCAGTTTGCTCACTACCATATCCTGAGCTTCCTGCAAAGTCCATGAAACACAGGAAGCACTTAGTAAATATTTAGCCAGCAAATAACTGGTCTCCACTCTCCCACCATTTTCCCTACAGTCTGTTTACAACACTGAGTGAGCCTTTTATAATGCAAGTCAGCCATGGCCCACATCTGCTCAAAGCCCCAGGAATTTCCCATCTTGCTCAAGTTTAAAACGGCAAAGACATTAGGATTCTTCTCAAGTCCTTGCATTTTCTGCCTTTATTTTACTGTTGATGTGAGCTATAGTCCTGCCTGACCTTGCCCATCCCCTCTCCAGTCTCCAGTCACAACCTGATCTGAATCCTCCTTCAGATCAGCCAGGAACTGAGGATCTTTGCATCTGCTATTCCCTCTGCCCAGAACACACACACACACACACACACACACACACACACACACACACACACACACGCCTCTCTCCTTCACCAATTTAGGATTTTGTTCAAACGTCAACCGATCTGGAGAAGCATTACCTGATCCTATTTTCAATTACTTCAACCCTCTTCCATGGCCTGGAGCTCCCTCCCCACTTCCTGTTTGGTTTAGGGGTTGTTGTGTTGTGTTTGTCCACTCCACACGCCATCTTCTATATCTTACTTTTGTGTGACATTGCTCCTAATCTAGAGAGCAAGCTCCATTAGGTCAGCCACTATGTTCCAGCACCCAAGCAGCCTGGCACCCAGTAGGTTCTCAATAACTACTTGTTACTGAATCAACACAAGACAGCGGCACCAGGCTGTTGAATACTCTGTTCTGATGACTGGAGGGTTTGCTCACATCCTCCCTTTGCCTTCTGTAAACCTTGAATTCACAGATAATTTGGCTAGAGAAAGTACAGGGATCAGTAGTGAGAAACCCTAAGCCTACAGTCAGCCCTGCTGGGCATGCCTGCTTTGCCACAGCTGGAGGCCTAGGAAAAGCTTTTAACTCTTCCAAGCCCTGGTTTCCTCATCTATAAAGCAAAACACCAACCTGAGAGCATTGTCATGGAGCTAGGAGAGATGATGTGTGACGTGCACAAACCCTGGCAAAAGGTCAGAGTTCAATACATGTAATCAGTGGCTCTCACAAGAGCAATTAGCAATGTAATAATGTATAAAATAAATAACAGTCTTTCAGAGGACAGTCCCTTTGTTCTGAGCAAAAAAAAGTGTGGGGGAGGAAGAGAGATTAGATAGATAATGCATGCATCCATACACAGGTGCATACATATATAGATATACATACATACCACAAGTACATAGAAACAGGATAAGTAGGTGATGATGCATACATATATACATGCATAAGTACATACATGCATAGATTATATATGTGCATACATCTATAGATGACAGGTAGGCCAGCTCAAAATGAAGTCCTTGCCTCAATGTTATGAAAACAGCAACCTTTCCTTCTACAAGGACCAGGAAGAGGATCTCAGTTCCTCTCTCTATGCTGTGTCCTTTAACTCTCAGTATTCTGGATTCTAAGAAAATTGGGTACTCAGTTAACTTTGTATTTCAATGTTTTTTAATTTTGTAAATCTATCCTGTACAATATTTGGGGCAGACTTATGCCAATATATAAATATAAGTGTTATTGATCTGAAATTCAAGTTATCCGAGTTCCCTGTTTTTGTTTTTGTTTTTAATTTGACTTCTCTTCAGATTGTGGGGTTTGAGGTGGAAGAGGGGGTTGGTGGGGATCTTGTTTGGTTGGTCGGTTTGCTGGGGGAGCAGCAGTTGGTTTGGCTCTGATTCTGCTAAACCTGGCATCTTGAAGCCCGGGTCACGAGAAGTCATTATTTCAGCAAGAGGTCAGTGCAGCCCATCACTATAAACACACTCCTCAGTTCAGCCAGCTTTGAGATTTGTATACCCATTTTCAGTGAAGGGCCAGACGTAACTGAGTATAAATGGACTGGGTGGATCTGTCACTGAACTGAGGGGAAAGGGCTGTGACAGAACCTGGGACTAAACCTACAGCTTCCGGGATCTTTTGGGTAACTGCCTGACTTCCTCACAGCTGAGAAAATACAGGAAGGAGATGTGGTCACGGGTTTGGACCAATAATTTATTTCTGACTTTGCACTGACTCCCTCTGACTTTGCAGCCACTCCCTCTTGTCTCCTTCCTTGTGATCTTTATAGTGGGTAAACAGTAGCACCTGACCTCCTAGAGATAGTTCCCAAACATGCAGAAGCATGGAAATTACATTACCAACCTCGCTAGCACTATGGAGAGAAGCACCATCATGGTTTTCCAATCATTTGGAAGAACCAATAATAGTGCAGTCGGGGTTTTTAAGTCCAGAGGACAGGGCAGACGTGCCAGCTCCCCCTCAATCATGAAACAGTGAACACTTAAACTCTAAAAGCTGGCCCTGAGGCCACTGCCATCCAAGCCTATTGGACTACTTACCTCCCAGGTCTCACAGCGGCCCCAGCAGGCATCGGTGGTGATGCGAAGTCCTCTGCAGCCTGGCTTCTTGGCCAGGAAAGTGAACTCCCTCACAGCACAGCCCACGAAAGTGTGCAGGTTCCCACTGGAGGTGCTGAGGACAATGTCACAGCCACCCAGAAGAAGGAGGGTCATGGCACCAAGGACAAGGTTTGCCAGCTTCATGCTATTCCCAAGGAGGGAAAGGAAACAAAATGGAACATACCCAACTGCTCACCATGGTGCAGCCCACAATGTGTTGGTCACTCCCAAAGAGACCTTGCTCTTAGCATTACAGGGAAAAAAAAAAAAAAAGTGAGCCAAGGGATTGCCCATTCCAACAGCATCTCTCTAACTAACTCCAGTAGATAGTCAGCAGCTCTCTCTAAACACCCTACCCTTAAAACACAATCTCAGGCTTTTCCTTGGTGAACTCCCAACTTCTGGAACTGACTTGTATGTAAGAGGAATTTATCCCAGTGAAAAGTAAGAGTAACACCAAAGAAATGTAGAGCTTAAAATAATACATGAATATGTACTCCTTCTTTTTTATCCATGTCCAGGGTATGTATGTGTCATGTTAGAAGCTTTGCACTCATTTATATTTTTAGTGCCATGGATGGGGAATAAGTGGGGGAGGTAGATAAGTATTAATAATGGCATATTCTGGCTTCTTGTTACTAACCAAACCTACCATACAGAAAATATTATAAGCCCTGGTGCCTGGCCTGGCAATCTCTTATAAAATGTATTCTACTCATCACAGATCACATCTGTTCCATGCTTCTGCTGTGCAAGGGCCCTAGTGGAACTCAGTTTAAAAGAAAATGATGGAAAGCCAGTCACAGTCTACTATGGAGCTTGTCCTCTCTGGTTCTTGGGCCTTTCTGGTGCTCTAGTAGCACAGAATGGGCCCTTCATGGTTGGCCCACCGAACAGAACACACCTGGGCATCACATTTGTGGAATGCTACCAGGTCAGTGCCACTCAGGAGTGGTTACATTTCCAAAGCTGCTCTCATGGTTCTCGCTGGTTTGTGGTCATACGGCCTCTGTGGGCTTCCCCTGAGGAAGAAGGAAGGAAGAGATGGAGAGGTACTTACCTGAGCTTGCTGGGGTCAACTCTTCCTTCAAAAGTTGCAATGAGTGGGCAAAGTTTGCTCTGGGGAAGTGTCTGTTACCCTTCTGTTATCAGACTGCCTGATTACTCAAATATATAGGGAGGGTCTTGTCAATCAAAGCAAAAGAGAGGCAGATTCTTACAGGAACAACTAAGTACATCAAAGCCAGGGAATATAAAGCCAGTCTCTATTTTCGAAAACTGATTCACTTTAAGGGTGGTGTTTTGTTTCTTGACATCACTGAATGAAACAGAAAGTTGCCTTGGTGGGTGACATAATCCTGAGGAGAGAGTCAGAGGTGGTTCACCTGGTTCTCAGAGAACAAGTGTACTGGGACAAGATGGATTAAAGTTTCCTTCGTGGTAACAATGGCTGGCTCTGGAGACAGTAAGCTGCTAGCAACTTCTGGCAAGTCCTTTCTTTACACTTACAACATTGAAAATCAGCAAGACAATAATTCTTACTTGGAAACAACATGGCATCACGTACTGACAAATGGAAAGAAAATTTCTTTAAATGAATCACACGGGTAAAATACAGAGATGGAAATGACTAGCTTCATACATGGGAATTAAAGACGGCTTTTACTTTTTTCTACATGCTTTCTGGGATTTTTTTTTTTTTAACATGGGCCAGATTTTTGTTTTTAAAAACTCATCTAGTGTTATTATTTTAAAATGAAAATAAAAAGTTATCTATGTGTACTGCCAGAAGGACATTCAATGGTCTTCAGTGAAAATGTCTTAGACTTCTGATCTTACAGCAGCACAGTCTTTCTTATGAGTAGGGAACATGGTTTATATTCCATTCCACAATGGTAGCATGTAGACAGATGATTAAGCTACTTGTTCGTGGCCCTTTCCTGGGTGTTCTAGAAAGTAAATGAAGCAGACATCTGTGCCCTCAGGAGTTTGCATTTCACGACAAATCACGACATACCTAGAGGTGTTCAAGATGCATATTAAACAACCAGCAACACAAAATAAAGAAATTAAAGCCTCCCCATTTTCTGCACAGAAAAATTTTTTGAAACAAATATAGCCTTTGTTAAAGGTTTGCTCTTCCAGAACACATAACAACAATCAGCGAACCCATCAATGAATCACCAATCCCTGGAATCAGGTTATTTTATAGATGGTGCAAGTTGGCTTGGACAGAGAACCTCCTTCATGCTCACAGAAAAGCCAGAAACAGGATGTTGGGGGAACAGACTGCTCACCTAGCCTTGGTCTTCCTAAGTTGCTGGGCCAAGAGCTAGACAGCAAGTAGGAACTGATGTCCTGAGCAGTGTTTCTGTGCGGGGCTGCTTATGCTCTTTAGAATTGGCATAGGCATATTGGCCTGTAATCTCACAAAAGAAAGACAGAGAGCAAAGTAAGGCCAAGAGTCCTCTTCTTCCACAGTCCCTGACTGCCTGGTAATGCAGTGTGCTCTGGCACCACTGCCTTCTACACCCATCAGTGATAGCCCAATGATGGACCTAGACTGCCTGTGTGCTCTGGCATGTCCCTACAGGGTAGCTGGGACTTGCTGGCAGAAGTGGCTGCCTGGGATGCCGTACTAAGGTAACTACAAGCAGTCCAGGTAGAGGAGGCAGGAAAGAGGGATGATGGTTGGTGGTCATCTTTTGCCATCCTGACACTCTACTGTGTCACATGTCTCTGCACGGACTGAGTCAAAGGTCGGGAATGTGACTGCCAAGGCAACGTTGAGTTCTGGGTCTTCTGGAATACCTGTGCATCTACCATCTTCCCTTCCACCTATGCTGAGGTTCCCACCACTGAAGTCACTTGCATGAGGCAGCACACAGAGATGGAGGCCATGTCTGGGAGCACAGGCCCCCAGCAGCTTCCCTAACTTGGCTCCATTTTCATCTTAATGTAGATTCACTGGAGAATGGCTTACAATGTTCAGGATCTTTGGAGGCTATGGAATAGGAGACGAGGGGGCTATGATTTGGATATTTTAAAATGTGTGTCCCCCAAAGGTTCACAGGTTGAAATTTTATCCTCATGATAGAAACTTAATCCAACTATGGTAGTTAGACCTGGGGCCTTTGAAAGCATCCATAACAGTCCTAAGCAAAATGAGAAATACTGAAGATATTACAAAGTTGCTTTCAAAATATTCTACAGAGTCGTAGAGTTGTAGTCTTAAAAAAAAAAAAATCAGCCTAGTGTAGGCATAAAAGCAAACACATGGACCAATGGAATAGAGGTTATAGAAATCGTCAACTAGTTGCCAATCAAGATGCCAAAAACATAATGTGGAGAAAAGACAGCCCACCAACAAACACTGGTGGGCAAGTTTGGTCCCCACACGTGGAACACAGAGACTAGATATCTATCTCACCCTTCACTAAAACCAATTCAAAATGGATTAAAGTGATCTGGCAGGCCAGAAAATTTCAAACTACAAAAACCAGGAGACACATAGGATGGATGATTGTCTAAGAGGACTCACATAGTTTGAGAAAGAAAAGCAAGAACAGTAAAAATTCAAAAGCTTTTTTTTCCACAGCAAAGAAAATGATTGGCAGAATGAATGCATAGCCTACAGAATGAGAGAAAAATCTTAGCCAGCATCTACCTGACAAAGAACTGGCATCCAGAATATGTAAAAGAACTCAAAAAATGACAAAAGAACAAATAATCTAATTAATAAATGGATGAATGAGTTGGACACTTCAGAACAGAAGAAGTACAGATGGCCAATAAATACATGGGAACAGCCCTCAACATCTTTAGCCACTGGGCAAATACAAATCAAAACTACACTGAAAGTCTCTTACCACAGTCAGCTTAGCCATCACCAGGAAAACAAAAACAATAAATGTTAATTAATATTTGGAGGAAAAAAAGGTGTTGAAAATATTGGTTCAGCCACTATGGAGATCAGTATGAAGATTCCTTAAAAAGGTAAGGAACAGAACTACCATATGACCCAACCACACCATTCCTGGGTATATACCCAAAGGAATCCAAGTCGTCATACAACAGAGATACCTGCATTCTCATGCTTATTATGCCTCTGTTTATAATGTCAAGATATAAAAGCAGCCCTATGCCAGTCAAATGATGAATGCATAAAGAAACTGTAGAATATCTCATAGTATCAGAAGGTACAATTCAAACATCAGAGGAAGAAAAATAAGTAGTCCTACCCAGACGTAGAGCCTATGAACCAAAACAATTTTCTTTCAAACCACCACAGGGGAAAATTCATACCTGGGACTGTAAACCTAGCCAACTACCCATGGCTGGGGAGATCATGAACCCTAGAGGAGAACCTGCTAGGGCCGTTTCTTAAACCAACATAATTTCTAACTGTATTCTAAATACGTATCCTTATCCCCACAGAGAAGTGTAGCTCTACTTATCAAAGAAGCTTCTACAGAGATCCACGACTAGTCAAAATGCAGGGAGAAAGTAACTGCAGGATGCCCGATCCCAGCTGGTACAACTACACTATAACCCCTGAACCTAAGGCTCGGGAAAAATTGTGGAGAAAGATTATAAGAGCCAGAGGACCAGAATGCCTGCTGCAGGCTAATGTCTTCTAAACACGACAGGGAAGCCGTATCCATGAAATCTCAACAACGTGGCTGTCTAAACAAGATCTGCATAATGACAACACCTGGTGACATGCCAGCACGAATGGGGGACATTTCACAAAGCCCCACCCCTAGATGAAGAGCTACAGAAAACCAATGGCTGCTGAGAGAGAGAGAAAAAAAATCAGTTTTCTCCAGGAATGAGCTCCCTGATAGGTTATCTAGTCCCAGGTGGTTAGCCCTAAACACATGAGCATCAGCGTAACATTAAATAGATGCATAGGTTATGTACACATATGTGTGTGTGAAGGTGTAACAATAAATAATTAAAGAGGAAGAGACCCTAAGTTTGAGAGAGGGGAACGTGGGAGGACTTGGAGAGGCAAAGAGAGAGGTGAAAATATTGTAATACAGTACTCAAGTATGAAATGCTCCAAAGTTTTTTAATTATTTTTTTAAAGGAAGTGAAGGTGGTCATCTGGTATAGTGGAGTTCTCAGCATACCTTCACATGTGTCGCCCTGTTTTTGAGCAGTATTTTGATGGAATTTTGCAGCATGGTGGTCTCACATAGGCCTCTAATGTGTCACACATCTTGGCTTCTCACAGAGCACTCATGGGTCTCCCCTGCCTTTACGGCAATGGCAGCTGTTCCTGTGAGGTGCAGATCAATGCCTGGTTCTTCCTGTGCAAAACGAAGAGGAAGTCATGGAAAAGAAAAAACGAAGGTTATGGGCAAGCACCTTAGGGAACCCAAACAGCCAGGAGTGTAGCCGAGATGCCTCACCTCCTTAGTAATCAGGGAAATGCCAATCAACCGAACACTGGGAACCTCATGGCTGACTCCTCAAGCAGACTTCGACCACCAGGATGATGGACGCTTCTGTCTTTGTTGGCTATTTCCAGAACCAGATGGTGGTGGCTTCAGATCCATCTCTCTCAAGACCCCAGAACTCCAGGTGCTCCACATGGTTTGGGAGAAAATGCCCGAGAGTGGCTGGAGCATTAAGCCAACACCTTAAAAACATAAAGAGAAGGTTGGGGCGAAGATCCTTCACTAGTCAGTCCAGCTTGTTCTCGCAACCATGTACTCAAGACAGGCACCTGCCTCCGACACAACTGCCTTCTTTGTGTGTATGTTTGCTTGTTTATTTTTTATTTACTTATAACATCTATGAAGGCAAGAACCTCATCAGAGTCATTCACTAAATTCATTGTATTGCCTAGTTCATAGAAGGAACCAGGTATGCAGTGATGGAAAAACAAACCAGCAAGTGGTCTGGAGACTTGGCTCAGTGATTAAGAGCACTTGCTACTCTTGCAGCAGACCTAGATTTGGTTTCCAGACCCACATAGTGGCTCACCACTACCTGTAACTCCAGTTCCAGATGATCCAGTTCCCTCTTCTCAACTCCTTGGGTGCCAAGTATAAGCATGGTACACAAGAATGCATACTGGCAAAACACCCATACACATAAGATAAAAATAAATACAGATTTTTTCAAATGCTCCCAAGCCCTTGAGGGACCTGTGTCATGTCATCTGTGAGATGATGGATTTAGTCTATAATGACTTTCTTGTCTTTATAAATGGTATGATACTGAGAAAAGAACAGGAGGAGGAGGGGCCCTAGGGAAGTGGTTAGATAAGGTCCCCAGGGTGGAGACCTCAAGCTTGAATCCTACTGATTTCATAGGAAGAAGGAAAAACCAGAAGGCATACATACACCTGCATGGGCACCACCTGTCTCCAGCCCTGAGATGCTCTGTCATCTCAGGACTCCTGGCTGAGAAGGCCATCACCAGATGCAGCCCCTTAATTGTGTGTTTCCAGAACTGTAAATCATAATACCCTCTTTCTTTATAAGCTTACCTATCCATGGACCCAACACCCTCTTCTTACTTCTTCTGGCACCAGGCAAACACGTGGTGTATACAGACAGACAGACATACACATAAAAAAAAAAAGTAGAATAAATAAATACTATTTTAAAGATTCAATCGAATTATGTCTCTACATTGCTTCTCACTGTGCTTGCTACTTGGTGTGTAGACAGTGAATGTCACTTCTCTCTCCTTC
This sequence comes from Onychomys torridus, assembly GCF_903995425.1. Taxonomy (NCBI): domain Eukaryota; kingdom Metazoa; phylum Chordata; class Mammalia; order Rodentia; family Cricetidae; genus Onychomys; species Onychomys torridus. Next base: position 43,977,762 of record NC_050456.1, read on the forward strand.
CGGGGAAATGCATCATGTACCACCAAGAAATTAAAACACTGGGCCATGCCAAGAAATATAAGGTATATCCTGATTCCAAAGACATCAAATGTCACAGGGGTGGGTGCAAAAGAGTATAAGGCTAGAAAAGGCAAATCTTTGGGAGCTGTGAGGTCTCAGCAGCATTCAGAACCAGAATCCTGCAGGGGTAGGGGAGCTCAGCTCACTTCCCCCAGTCAACCTGTGGTGCTTTGATCCAACATCATAATTATTACACTTTTTTGGCCCAAGAAGAAGGTAAAATTGAAGGGTCTGTTTAACCCCTTAAGGTCCAGGTGACCATACCTAAAAAAAAAAAAAAAAAAAAAAAAAATCAGCCTATTATAAGTCTATGTAAATAGTCAAGCTGGCTAGGACAGGCAGCATGTTCTGAGCATTCATCCTGCTCCACAGGGACTAAGCTGCCTCCTCTATCCCTTAAAAAGGCATCTTAGAGGTCAGAAGCATCCACGCTCCAATGTGGCTCCCCTGCTGTCCTCTCAGAATACATATACTCTGCCCAAGGGTCAAATTAATTACTGCTGTGCCTCCTGTTGGTGATTTAAAAGCCACAAATGAAATTACATGGTTTAAGGAACTAATAGAATCAATCACTTTCTTTCAAATAGATATAACCCAGGTCAGCCTTGGCCCTTACAAAGTTGTATATTGCTTTTCCTATCTCTTATTTGTGAGGAAGGAAACTTCTGGGCTCACAAATGAAGAAGAATAGTGAAGACTTTTAGAAGAAATTAATTTTATTGGAAAGTCACTTCTTCTTCTGACAACACTAGATATTTGTGGGACAGCTCTTAGTGTTATTGACTCAAAGAGATAACATTTGTCCTAGATGATGATGTCGTTGCTATGGTAACGTCTTTTAACAAGACTAAAAATAATGAAGCCTGTGTCTGATTTTACTGGGGCAAGTCAAGCCTTTCTCCAGACCCATCTGAAAGAAGTATCTGTCGACGGCCACAGATTGATTCTGAATTAAGGGTCACGTCATTTAAGGGCTGAAGTGAATTGTTTTTATTTCCGCCTGACTCCACCACTTCTGGATGTCGTGGCTCTGCAGGGCACGGCAGGCCCATGTCTACCCAAGAGGAACAGAGAGGAGTTTAATGAGTCACAAAGAGGCATTCTTTATGGCAAGTGCGTCCTGTATTCTCCTTGGCATGAGTCCACAAGGCTTCTGGGTCCCTGAGCCCTTCCTCTGTAATCCCACAAGAAGTCTCACAGACAATGGCAAGACTGTTGTTAGCTACGCTTTGAAGCAATAGAACTCTATTTGGTAGATATTGGCTGTATTCAAAAAAGATTCCTGGTCTTGGCCCCATAGTCTTTGCGAGTGTGCCAGTCTGTCGAGAAGAGAACAGGAGAGCCAGGCACTTTCTCCATTCCTCAACTCACAGGTATGAATCAAGAGCCTACTGTGTGCCAGGCACTTTCCCCACTCCTCAACTCACAGGTATGAATCAAGAGCCTACTGTGTGCCGGGCACTTTCTCCACTCCTCAACTCACAGATATGAATCAAGAGCCTACTGTGTGCCAGGCACTTTCTCCACTCCTCAACTCACAGATATGAATCAAGAGCCTACTGTGTGCCAGGCACTTTCTCTTTCCTTCCATGTTTTATTGAGCATCTCCCTGAGTGTTACAGTTACAATGAGTACATGTGGTGCAGTTATGAATAAATCTGGGAACCTGGTGATGTGCAGCTGTTCCTTGGGATTAAAACATCCCCTGCTGGAGGGAACAGGGAAGCCATCAGGCTCATGAAACTCACCAGAAACTTCACAGACTCAGGAAACCCATGAAGCATCCAAGACTCTCAAGGCACCTTCTCGGCTTAGATAACCATGGGAAATGCAAGAAATGCACAGTACTACGTGGAATGGTTGAATTACAGTTATTACGCAATCTTATAGACAAGAATTTTATTTAAATAAAGTTCTCAAATAAAACACATAAAGCATGAATCATTTACCCTTATAGATTCCCACATTAAAAAAAAATCCAGGAACTGGGATTGCCATGTGGAATTAGAATGCAACTGGATAGACAGTCAAAGCATTATCTTAGTATTGCACCTATCAACACACTTACCCTCATGTGGAAGAGCATTTGTTACTCCAGATGCATCCCATTTATTTATCAGTGGTATTTGAAGTTTTTATGAATGAATTCTAGTATCTTACTAAACTGAAGATCCAATTACATTGCTGTGGAATGTCACTCTGTATGCTGTGAATGTGTGTTGTTCTGATTGGTTGATAAAATACTGATTGGTCAGTAGCCAGGCAGGAAGTATAGGCAGGATAAGCAGACAAGGAGAATTCTGGGAAGAGGAGTCAGGAGTCGCCAGCTAGACATAGAGGAAGCAAAATGTGAAGGCAGAACTGAGAAAGGTAGCAAGCCACGTGCCTAAACATAGATAAGAATTATGGGTTAATTTAAGTGTAAGAGCTAGTCAGTAATAAGCCTGAGCTGAGGAGTTATAATTAATAAAAGCCTCTATGTGCTTCCTTGGGGGATGCGAGTGGGAGAGATCTGTCCCAACCGCCAGCCAACTGGGACACAGTAAAACTTCTGACTACATTATACTTCTCTTTTTCTTTTTCTTTCTCTCTTTCTTTCTTTTTCTTTCTTTTTTTTTGGCATGGCTCACAATCCTTTTCTCACTTTTCAGTTGCAGCTTTGACCTTTTTCATATTAATTTCTTAGGAGATTTTTATATTAGGAATCTAGTCATCTAGATGCCAATATATAATCTGACCCTCTCTGGCCTCTGTGGAGATCCCCACCTGAGTTATATGTGTGTATACACACACATAGTCACATGCAATACATGAGTTATATGTGTGCATACATACACACAGACACGATACACACAAATAAAAATAATAAAGACAAAAACAAGACACTGTGGGAGGTAGCAGGGGAGAGGGAGCTATTCACTCCAGGCCAAGGAAACGCCACGTAAATGAGGGTCTCTTTCCTTTCCCCTGCCATTTCCTCAAGGATTGCAACACTGCCTGGGTGACAATTATTTAAATTAATTACTGAAACCATCTGTTGACGGGATCACTAAAGACAAAACGGCAGAGAACATGGTGAGTTTCAACTGTCTCCCAGCTTAGAATTCCTGAGGATGAGAACAACAGGCAGGGTGTGGTCTGGGTGCTCCTGTAGGGCAAAGTGACTGGAAGGGCTGGAGCAAACTGACCATGGGGAGGAGGCAGCTTCACTTCAGGCTTCAGCTGATAGATGTCATTCAGGATACACCCCATTAAGCTGAGACATGGACAGAGACAGAATTCAAGTGCACAGGCATGATAAGGAGGCTTCTAGCAGCCATACTGTAGAGGTGAAGTGAAATGGAGAAATTAATTTCAATAACTGACCCAGATACTGGAGTGCCAGAAATAAAATTGAATTTATTTAACCCAACACGCTTATGTTTCAAATTTTTTGGGGGGGGGGAGTAGGGGGTGGGATTGGTTTTTGGTTTCTCAAGACAGGATTTCTCTGTATAGCCTTAGCTGTCCTGGAATTCACTTTGTAGACCAGGCTGGACTCGAACTCACAGAGATCCACCTACCTCTGCCTCCTGAGTGTCGGGATTTAAGGTATGCACCACCACCACTCAGCTCAATATGTAATTTTTGACAAGTATTTGTGGGTTGGTTTTTTCATGCTACGTGTCTGGCACCCTATAGGTCACAGAACATCAATCACATTCAAGCTCACCATAGCACAAGGGCTCAGAGCTACCTGAGGGGCAACCATGACGACAGTGTCTGGAATGTTTAATTGTCTAAACCCTCTTCCTGTGACTTATCTACTCATTTTCCAATAGCCTACAAAGTTTTAATAGCAAATTTTACAAGAAAACCAAGGCCCAAAGCTGTTAAGGGAATTAGCCACAGCCTTCCCGCCACACAGGCAGAGAACTGGGATTCAAGTCCTGCCGATTTTGACCATCATGGGTAGCTTTAGACACTTGTCCAGTGAGAAACCACAGCCTGCAGCGAGGGTGATACCGGCTCCACCTTAAAGAAATAACCAAAGCCTGGGGCCTTGGTCAGAGACGCTTCTTATAGCTGGCTGAGGCCAACGCACATGCTCATAACTGACCTAAAGACCAAGAATACGTGATGGTGGATGGGACAGGACACTCGTGCCACCTCCTCCAAGGTGCAGGGAACATCAGAGAAGGGATGTAAGAGCCAGAGCATCAGGCGGTATGCAATCAAAAGATGTCCTCCGACCATGGCACTTATAAACTCACTGTGGCTGTGGTGACCTTCATCAGACTAGACCTGCTGAGATTTCATCATGGATGGGGAGGGCATGAGGGAGCCCCTCTGTGAAAGACCGCAGTTCATGGTTACTAGGGGAGAGGGTACCATTTTCTTTAGGGCTGTAACTGTTGACAAGTTGTCCATGCTCCAGGAAATTACACCCCACTCATGTTTATGTGAGCATCCTTAATTCAGCTCAATGGGTAACACACACACACACACACACACACACACACACGCACGCACGCACGCACACACACACACACACGCACACACGCACGCACGCACGCACGCATGCACACGCACATACATACACAAAATGGTTTAAAAGTAGGAAGGAAGCCAGGTGGTGGTGGCACATGCCTTTAATCCCAGAACTCAAGAGGCAGAGACAGGCGAATCTGTGTGAGTTCAAAGCCAGCCTGGGTCTACAGAGTGAGATCTAGGACAGGCACCAAAGCTATACAGAGAAACCCTGTCTCAAAAAACAAACAAAAAAACAAAAAAATGGAGGAAGGAGGCTTATTGAGTGTCAGCAGGAGGGGGTGGGGGTAGTGGCGGTGAAAACAACTGAAATTCACTGCATACAGGAAACTGTCAAAGAACTTTAATTAAAAAAAAAATTTTTTTAAGGACAAATAGCTGAATCTTTGTCAGCTGAGCCTAGGCCACTGGCACACACGCACTAGATCTCTAAATATAAGGTAGCAAGGAGCCCATGGGAAAGATACTTTTTTTTTAAAGAATTTACCAAAATGCTTATTTATCCAGAACCATGATTTCTGATCTGCTGAGACTAAATGATTTATCTGAGAGGCTCGTGCTCTGAAATGTGCCTTTGTAGCTGGCTGAATCGCAGCTGAAGAGATGCGTCAGACTGAATCAGAGATAGAAATGCCTCTCAAGTCGAGATAGCCCTGACATTCCGTGAACGATGAAGCCAGAATAATAATCAACTCCAGAGAAGAGAAACTAATAAAAATCAAAAACACTGGGGGAGTCTCATCATGAAGCATCCAAGCGAAAAACTCAGCACCCCAGGCCAGACAGGCAGAGGCTGATGGGTAGGAAAACAGTAAAAGGTCATGAAGTCATGACAGCTGGGAGTGATTCACCAGCAGGATATTTAAGACGAAGACCTTCTCTGTCTGTGCCTCTGGCTTCCGGATTCTGGGATCAGTGATACCCATCCCCCCACTGATCCAAGCCCCATAACACCGGCCAGAGACTGGAGGTGTAAACTCAAGAATGGAGCAAAGCAACGGTCTTTAATCCAAGATTATGAGGCAGAAGAGAGAAGAACAGAGGTTCAGCACACACAGCACACACAGAAACAGCCTGAAGAGTGAACACTCACCTGTAAAGTCCAGACAGTGGTCCTTCACTGCCTACCTCTCCGTACATGGGTGTCCAGCACCGTTGCCTACCAAAGACAATTCATTATCTTCCAGACTCCATTCCACTTGCTTCATCCTGCATCACCCATTTCTGTAAAGAATATCACTGAATATTCATTGTAGACACCTACCTGTGGTAGATCCCTATACACACACACATACACACACCTCTCAACTAACTACAGAACCTTCTTCACAATCCTCGACTACTAGTTCAGAACACTTGACCATTCCTAACTAGTCAGAACCCTGTTCAGCACACCCCCAACTAACTAGTTCAGAACACTTGACCATTCACACACCCCTCAGACATATACGTCAGAATTGACCAGACTAACTAGTTCAGACCCCTTGTCCATGCACACACACTCACACCCCAGACTGCCTAATTCAGAACCCTTGATGACCGTCCTCCTGGTGCCTGACTCTCCCTTCTTGGTTCACTGTAGCTAGAAAGATCTTCTCTCCGTCTCACCCTGCCCTGCATGTTCTAGTTTCACTGGTCCTCATAACTTAGTATGAAACATACCCCATGACGGGGTTCTTACCACAGCCCCCACCTCTCCCCATCCTCATCTCTCCCCACTCTGGCCCCTTCCTCTCCTCAGCTACTGCTGCTCCACCCTCTACTCATCCTCTGGGCAGTGGCTTTGTTGATGCTTTCTTTCCTCAGCCCTTCCTGACCCTCCCATGTGTGAGATGGGTGCCCATGGCACCCATGCTTTTTGCTGTTGTTGTTGATTTTTGTTGTTGTTGTTTTGTCTTTTGTTTTTTGAGACAGGGTTTCTCCATGTAGTTTTGCTGCCTGTCCTGGATTTCACTCTGTAGCCCAGGCTGGCCTCAAACTCACAGAGATCCGCCTGGCTCTGCCTCCCGGGAGCTGGGATTAAAGGCGTGTTCCACCACCGCCGGCCTCCACCCATGCTTCTTAAGCCAAGTACCTCCCCTGCAAGGCCAACATCCCACTTGCCTCTAGCTCCTACTGAACTCTAAGCTCTAAGTAGTGATGCTAGATTCCTCTGTTCATGCTTTCATCTCCAGTGTCTGTGGAGAGTAAGCCATGCCAGCTAAGTACACATAGAAATGTCTAATGCTAATGGAGAATTTATGCCCATTTTCTCCCAACTTAAAAATTGTATCAGTCCTCACGGAGTTTGACAAATGTTTCCAGGAAAGTGAATGGTCAGGCAACCAAGATTTGGTTCCATATCTAAATGAGAATTTGGCGGGTCAGTAAGATGTCCTCATGAAATGCCAAGAGTTTGGAGTTGACCATATGTGAGTAGACACACCTAGGTGACCAGAACCCTGGAGGCATTGGCCTGGGCAACAGGGCCAGCCTCATATCTCCTATCTCCCTTCCTATCACAGGACTTGAACCTCAGATCTGAATAGGATTTTCCCATGTGAGTTGGTGGGACACACATCTGCCTCTTGCCTCTGAGTACCTGCCTCCAATTGGTTGGGTTCTATGACTTATCAGTTACCTAAGGAGGAGAAAATGAAGTATTTTCCTCTTCAGAAAATATGAAGAGCATGGAAATGAGATTGGACTGACAGCCCACCATTTGTTGCTATCGCTTTGCTCTCCTCTAGCTCTGTTGGGGAAAGGGAGTTGGGTTTCTCTGACAGCCTGATGGATGGTGACATAATTGCAATAATCCTCTCCCCTTGGGGCAAAGGAAAGAAGGAAACTTCATAATGAAATTACTGTGCCTCAAGATCTAATCACTAGCGTCATCCTCTTGGCATTGCTCAGGTCCAGGACCCTGGAAATAAGAGGCATATTTCAAGCATGCCCAGCGCTGTTGTTAATGCTCTATTTTCTAAATTGTCTTGAAAATCGATGAGGCCTGCAGCAGACTGAGCCAAGTGTGAAGGCTTTAGAAACACTATCAGAATACACACACACACACACACACACACACACACACACACACACAGACAGAGAGAGAGAGAGAGAGAGAGAGAGAGAGAGAGAACACCAACAGAGAGTTCAGCTCCATTTATCACATATAATTATGAATCTCACGCCTCCATTTTTTTTTTTTTCGGTTTTTTCAAGACAAGGTTTCTCTGTGCAACATTCTTGGCTGTCCTGGAACTCACTTTGTTGACCAGGCTGGCTGAAATCTAACTACCTCTGCCTCCCAAGTGCTAAGATTAAAGGTGTGTGCCCCACTGCCCAGCTTTGTGCCTCTATTTTTAAAAATCTTAAGACTTGTACTTTTAGGCTCCAAACCAATCTTTCCCTTTAATGCTATCAGTGGGTGAAAAGAACTTACCTCCATTCACACTTTCCCATAGCTGGTACAAATAAAATGCTTGTCACACACACACACACACACACACACACACACACACACACACACACCACCCCCCTTGGCACTCTACTCCAAGTCTCTCTTACTTTCTGGTAGATTTCTCAGCTAGGGTGGTATCCACGCTAAGTTCCAAGCACAAGCCATAAAAGGGTGTAGAAGCCTCTTAATTTTCAGTAATAAGAAGATCCCACACAGAGAATGCCATTTAACAGTGTCATCTGGAGCCAGGTCCTTCTTTCTCCATTTTCTACTCGGCTGTCTTCTGGGACAAGGCTCTTCCCTCAAGCCACTGTGTTCAAAACAGAAGGGAGGAGAAAGAAGAGAAGAAGGCATCTCAATGCAAGCATCTCTCTTCACTGTTTTTGTTGTTGTTGTTGGTGGTGGTGGTGGTGGTTGTTCGTTTTTTTTAACTTTTATGTATGTTTGCCTGTGTGTGCATGCAGTACCCACTGAGATCAGACATGGGTGTCAGATCCACTGGAACTAGAGTGACTGACAATTGTGAGCCAACATGTGGGGGCTGGGGATAAAACCCTGGTTCTCTGGAAGAGCAGCCAGGGCTCTTAGTCACTAAGCCATCTCTCCAGCCCGGTATCTCTCTTTTTCAAGAGGAAGAGATACAATGGAAGTCCCCACGGACTTCCTCCTTAATCCCATTGGCTGGTACCTGGCATTTTCTGCTTTGAGAGCTATTGATCAGATCTGCTGGCCAGAGGGAAAGGCAAGAAGGGCTGTGGGGAAGACAGTCACTAGACTGTGGAGCATAGGGGTTCAATTCGGGGCAAGTGCTATTTGTTTGATTGCCTATCTAGCTGTACAATCCAATTTAGCTTCTCTTAGTAAGAAAGCCAACATTTTATCTCATCCCATCAGATTCCTGCAACTTCTTTTCCTATTATTTCCATGCTCAGAGCAAGGGATGGAACTTGATTACTTATTGTCCCTGAACACGAGCGACCCTGCCAGAGGGGCACTGTTGACCAGCAGGAAAATCAGACACCGGCCACTTCAAGCCTTGTAGAGTTTATTCGGAAAGCAAGAGGGCTAGGTGGGAATTTCCTGAAGGTTCCTTCCAGCCAGCCCCAAGAGCCCATGCTCCTGTGCCTGTGTTCAAATGCCTCCTGGGGGGATTGAAGCACAGCAGCTAAGACATGTTAGGAGAGGAAAATGGCTGACTCAGATTGACTCCCTTTAGCCTTGGGGGATTAAAAGTGGCAAATTACAATGATCTTTCAAACCACATCAACTTAATAACAACAAGAACTGGTGGGTAGGTTTCTGGCATGTTCTTCAAGGTAGTCCTGTAATGGGTTACAAGAAAATCACCTGTCCCTTGAAAATGAGATGTTTAAGAAAAACTAAACAAAGGTACTTAAATGGATTTTGCTTCTATCTGTGTATTAAAATTAATATTCTAGTGTCTACAGAGCACAGTACAACACACATTTGCAGGGCTTAAAACAAATCCTTTCAACCAAACATCAGCCTATACTAACCCATGCTCAATAACAACAACAACAATAATAACAGCTCAAATTTTTAGTCTTGTTCTGTGTCCAATACAAGCCAATTATTAAGCAGCATTCTCTTTCATTCTTCATAATAATATTGCCATACTATTATTTCTATTTTATATATGAAGAAACTGCCCAAGAGTGAGTTCTTGGACAGTCAGGGATCCACAGAGAAACCCTGTCTCAAAAAAATTTAAATAAAAAAAATTAAAAACAAACAAAATTAAAGTTAAAAATAGAAAGAAGGGGAGGATGGATAAGTGGAAGGAAGGAAGGAAGAAGGAAGGAAGGAAGGGAGACAGAGTTCCTGGCTAAATGTCCCTGTTCCTCCAGCATCCCCTATGTTCACACACCACTGTGCCCTAGCTTACAGTGCTCTCTCCATCTGGAGTCTCCTCTTCCTCTTCCAGGAACATGTGCGGCCATCACATCCATCTTCACATGGGAAACAAATAGTTTACAAGGGAACAAGGGTCAGAATGGAACAGAACTTGCCAGCCATGGCTCATACCTCTAATTCAGGAGACAAAGGCAAGAGGATTATTAGCTTTAGTTTGAGGCCAGCCTGGGCTACAGAGGGATATACTGGCTTGAGACTTACTCATCAACCAGGATCAGCTAACAGCTATCAGTCCTGAAATCTCTGTGACACAACACAATGGAATTACTCACAGTCAGCAGAAACGGTAAACAAGGCTTTGCAATGTGAAAGACAAGGAATCCATCCTCATGTGGTCTTGACCACCTTAGAAAGGAAAGAGGACATTCAGAGAGCTATGGAAGCCTGGTACATGATTCCCATCCACATCCTACTGGCTTTAGCTTATTCTAAAGACTCTGTTTTAACTGGAAACAAGCTGTATTGATTACCTTACATTGCTGTGACCAAATGCCTTGTTAAAAAAATCTTAAAGGAAGGTTGATTTTGGCTCATGGTTTTGGAGATATGTTTTGTTTTGAGTCCATGGTAAAGAAAGCTCATCAAAGTAGTTAGTTGCAGTAGGAACATATCAGACCAGAAAACAGATGAGTCAGACCAGAGAACAGTTATTAGACTTCAAAGACCCACTAACTTTGGCCAAATAGAACCCACCACCTAAAGGTTGCCTAGCCTCCCAAAATAGTACCATCACCTGGGAAATAAGCAATCAAAACATGAGCCTGTGGGAGACTTTTCTAATTCAAACTATAGCACAAGGGCGAGGAGTGAAATTAGCCTCTATATAGGCAAGAAGATGGGATAAATGTAAAGAGTACTTATTCCTACCATTCCTCCTCAAAGTAGTATGGGCCAATCCTTTCACAATTCCAATGAAGATGGCTTTCATCTCCGAGTTTTACACCCAGCCAAGGCCTCAACTGACCACGAGTGTATAATACAGAAATATTCACACATGCAAGCTCTCAAAAAAGTGCATACTTCATCTGTTTCTTCTCGGTCCTCTACCAAACTGGAGCCAGGGTGGAATGGCATTTGATGGAGAATGACAAGGAAATGGAATGGACGGTGGCCTGTCAGACCTCCATGCCCTGGTTTATAATGCTCTCTTGTTTCCCATAACACAAAGTCTATAAGCAACATCTAAAATGTATAAATCAAAAAGAAGTAGTAAAGGTGTACCACTTGGAAATGGAGGAGTAAATTGCAAGAAAAACCATTTAAAAGAGTTGAAAAATATTTGGCCCAGAGTCACAGGACTTGGACATGAGTGAAATAGAGAGAATGCCATGCTGTAAATGGAAGTTTCTGTCCAGCCAGCAACTCCCAAATACCTGGCAGCTGCTTCCCAAATTACCACACAGAGGCTTATTAATTATAAGTGTTTGGCCAATGGCTCAGGCTTATTATTTACTAGCCCTTACACTTAAATTAACCCATTCCTTTTCATCTATTTATTGCCATATGGTCCATGGCTGGTCCTCCAGCATCCGGCTTCTTATATGGCATCTTCCCCAACTCTACCCCTCTTTCTCTGAGTTCTTAGTTTGATTCTTCTGCCCAAATTTATCCTGCCTTGCCATGAGCCAAAACAGCTTTATTATCAACCAGTGAGAGCACCACACATTCACAGTGTACAGAAGGACCATCTCACAGTATCATACTTTGCTAAAGCTTATTCTCTTATGGAAGAGAATAACTGAACGCCAGTTGAGAGGTTAACTCAATATGATCTACCTTAAAAGAGAAAGCATTTCAGAGGTTCAGTGTGGCTTTGCTAACTAGGTTGATGGCTATAGCAGTGGTCAGAAGAGCTGGGAAGATAGAGTTGAGGGCAGGCGAGTTTAGTACACCTTGACTTATAAACAATGCAAACTTAGGAACCAGAGAGGTGGTTCAATGGTTAAGAATACTGACTGTTTTTCCAGAGAACCAGGGTTCAATTCCCAGCACAGACATAGCTCTAGTTCCAAGGGATCCAGTGCCCTCTTCTGCCCACCAAGAGCACTGTGTGCAGGTGATGAGCAATGCCAGTCTTTGGGTAGAAATGTCCACTCACATGTAGACACACAAGTAGCCTTCTGAGAACTCAGAATAATGGAGAAAACAACCGTGCTATCTACACACAAGGTGATGGAAACCCATGAGGATGGACAAGACCTTCTGGAAAGACAAATGGTTTTTAATTAAATCAAGAGTCCATAGCTTAGTGCTCAGCTGATACTGGCCCAAGCTTATTTCCTCAAGACTCTCATAGCTCCTTGACCTAACAATCTCTATTTTAAAGTCTGTCTGTCTTTCTCTCCACATTAGATACAACAAACTTGAAGTCATAGACCAAATGGTTTAGCCCTTTGGTTGAAAACCACAACTAAGACTATTTACATGTTCAATAAACTATATTAAACTGTTTGTACTTGTGAGCTGCCATATGAGTTCTGAGAATGGAACCTGGGTCCTCTGGAAGAGCAGCAAGTGTTCTTAATTGCTGAGCTCTCTCTCCAGAACCCATCTTAAGCACTCTTATCTAAAAACCATATCTCTTCTCTCTGCCTTCTCTATTTACTCACATCAGAGCAGAAACCTGGTCCCAGCAGCACAGTGTTTGCCTGAACTTGAGACAGGGTGGGGAAAAGAGAGAGGAGAGTTAATGGGTATAGGGGTGCCTTTTGATAGGAGAAATCATTTCTAGTGTTCTATGGCGTGGGAGGATGAGTTTGGCAGAACACAAGTAAATGTATATTTCAAAGCAGCTAATAAGGAGATCTTTTTAAAGAACATTCTCAAAACAAACAAATGATAAATGAGAAGAGAGAGGTGGCAGTTTCTCTGACCTAACTGTCACATACTGTACAAGCACAGGGAAGCTGCTGTGGGATGTTCTATATGTCAAATGTGTTGCTCTGATTGGTTAAAATAAATAAAGTGCTGATTGGCCAGTAGCCAGGCAGGTAGGGTAGGTGGGACAAGGAGGAGGAGGATTCTGGGAAGTGAAGGCTGGGGCAGGGAAGACACCGCCAGCCGCTGCCATGACAAGAAAGATGTAAGGTACTGGTAAGCCACGAGCCACGTGGCAAAGTATAGATTAATAGAAATGGGCTAAATATAAGAGTAAGAGCTAGACAATGGTAGGCCTGAGCTAATGGTCAAGCAGTTTAAATAATATAAATGTCTGTGTGTTTATTTTATGAGTGGGTTGTTGGACTAACAGGGCTTGGTGGCACCTGGAGAGAAGGTCTCCAACTACAAATGGCACCCAACATGTTGACAAGAGTTTCCACCTAAAACCTGAGAAAAAAGATTCTAAAGCAGAACTAAAAACAGCTTCCTAGTTGTCTCACTCAAATTAGTGGCAGCCTGCCAGTTTGAGCTACTATGGCGGGTTCCTGGCGTGTGCGTCTGACCTGCAGTGTGGCTGGAATGAGGAATCTACAAGCGGCACTTTACTCTGCTGCATGGTGGATTTAGCCTTTGCTAGTTAAAAAAAAGAGAAAAAGAAAAAAAAAAGTTTCTTGTCTATGCGCTGCTTTGATAGAACTGTTTCTGGTAGTTGATGGTACACATGGCTCCAGTCCCAGAGCCGGTGGTAAACTGTACCACCGCCACTTTGGGAAAGCTGAGGTGGGCGGAGCCAGCAGCCACAGCAGCGTTTCAGTCTTACAAAGATAGATATTACACCGAGAATCTGGTTTGTGTTGTCTTTGGGATTTTTAACTGCAAAAAAAGATTTGATCGTAAAAGCCGTTAAGTTAAACAAATATGTAAATTTTAAAGGTACCTTGACTTCAAAATTTGGATATAAGGATATGTTGCTTTGGAAAAGAGTCTCTGCTTTTGTTTCCACAGAAAGCAAGAGGCTGTGGATTTGTTCCAGATTAAGATACATCAGGTTTGACCAGCCAAGACCCCCTGAAAGGTCTCTGATGACACCATGGCCCAGATGATCCAACATCCAGAATGGTTTCAAGGCAACTAGCTCATAGGTTTACCCTCACGGACTACTCCATAATCCTAAAATTTTCTTTGTGTCCCCATAAGATATAGTGCCCCACTCCAGTAGGAAGTAGTAAGAAAAACTACGTCCAAATTCTCAAAATTATCAAGCTGGCTTTAGAGATGGAATTGGCTCACTCCTACTCTAAACCTAGGCATATTGCTAAAAGAAAAGGTTAAAAGATTCTTCTGTCCCAAATCAGAAGAGCCCTCTGGTTTTTATTTAAATCAGGTTGATTATAAATGTGATCTCTTTCTAAAGAAAAAAAAAAGGCATATGATATAGATATAATAGGATGAAAGGGTAGATTAATGAACTTACTTTTAAAGAACAACAACTTGTTTAAAATGTCTTACATTGGTATAGATTTTAGTCTATTAATACAAACCTAAAGTTAATTTTGTTATACTGTATATATATTTCTACTCTCGTTTGAGGTGTTGTATTTATACAACTCATTTAGATTGTAATGGATAATTAAGAAATACAGATCAATTAGTCTTCTATGATAGTCAAACTTATAGTCATGTTAAGTTTTCAGATAGACATGTAATCTTCAAACACTTCAAAGGTCTACAGAATATAGCATTTAAAATATTCTTAAAATTTAGACTTTCTGGACAGTGAGACATGTCTGCTCCTGGCAGCACTGATTTACTTCAGAGAGGAGGATGGGCACTGAAGACACTTCATATGGAGTTTATCTTCACCTTGGCAAAAACAGCCATTTGGGCAAGAAACTGTTCTTGCCTGGACTGCTTGATCGACTGGACATGCAGGACCCATAGAAAGGTGACCACTGAACTTTGCTTGACAAAATGGTCCTTCAGGTTCCTGCTTCGCAGAGGAAACTGCCAGACATTTTACAAGACACTGAAAAAAAGTGACCGAGAGACTCTAGCCCTGTGGGCTGAAGACAAATGCCCCAACTTTACAAAGGAACATTAGGTGACTGTCCAGGCTGCCAGCTGTCTCTGTCTACCCTACAAGACTCCCGAAAGTTGCTTGCATCCTTCTCCCAGTTCTCAGATAATATTATATCCTTCTGAGGCCTTTGATATGAGTAAAGACTAGATAGTTATAATATTCTCAGTTAGGATAAAAGATAAGTTAGATATAAAACCTTAGACTCACAAATATAAGATAGATAGGATATCTTCTTTAATATTGTAACTGTAATTCTTGCTTGATAATTGTTTTGTTATCTGTCACTCAGGAGGAGGCTTTGAGATTTCAAAATCTCATGTCATTATCAATGAGTCTCTCTGCCTTGTGCTTATGGATCAAGTTATAAGCTCTCAAGCTACTGCTCCAGGACCATGCCTGCCTGTCTACTACCGTGCTCCACACCGTGATGGTCATGGACTCTAACCCTGAAAGCCCCAAATAAATGTTTTCTTCCAGAAGCTGCCTTGGTCATGGTGTCTTACCACAGCAATTGAAAAAAACTAAGACAGGATGAAATTCCATGATTGACTCTCACGCGTCAGGACCCCTCACCACAGGTTTTCAGGAGTGTGTATGGAAACAGCAGGGAGAAGGGATTGATGCTAGGACAGTGAGCCACCACCACTGTAACCCCTGACTCCCAAGGAAGTCCTGCAGCCCAGGGAAGTCTTTTGTGGGATCCAGAAACACAATCACTTTCTTAGGTTGCTTCTTGAATCAAATACCACACTAAGGCAGGGTGGGGGCTGCTTCAACATTCTCCTCCTGTGGGATCCTGAGCACCAAGAGAAAGGAAGCTAAGGATCCACCAGAAGGGAGGGGATGATGACGGAAAGAAGAATTCAAGCAGACTGCACATAGATCCGACTTTGGGATCTACAGTGGGCTTGGAGACACGAAACACCTCCGAAGACAATTGTCCCTGCGTTCATCAGAGATTTCATGGAAGACAGGCACTAAATGAAATGCAACAGTATAAGACTTACAGATGCCTGATATTGTGTGGCCAGCCTCGGAATTGAATGAACACACAACCAGCCAATGGCAGAGCTGGGCTGGCTCTAGGTGGAGAGTCCAAGCTGGAGCAGGCAGCCCCTTTTGCTGCAAAACTGTCCCTGTGGATTTCTGAGCTGGGTGGTCAGGTTCCTTTCTGGCATGTGTTGCGGCACACAGTTGACACCTGCTCTTCTAGCTAAGCTTCCTTCATCTAGAGCAGTGGTTCTCAACTTTCCTCACACTGCAAATACAGTTCCTCGTGTTGTGGTGACCCCCAACCATAAAATTGTTTCATTGCTACTTCCTAACTGTAATGTTGTTATTGTTAGGAATCATACTATAAATACCTGTGTTTTCTGATGGTCTTAAGCAATTCCTGTGAAAGAGGATGGAGACCCACAGGTTAAGAATGGCCAATCTAAAGCAATGTTCTGAAGACTTAAATATCCATAAGAAAATGTTAAAATAGGTTGAGGTATAGATAATAGATGCAAATAAATGTCATACAATAGGAACTGAGTCACTCAAGAGAATTGCAGCTATTCCTGCTTCTGAGCCCTGAGAGAAGGTGCTTTCCAGGTTATCTGTCATGAGAGGGGAGTAAGCCCTTAGGCTATGGCTCAGCAGCTTCCTGCCAAAGGTCAATGGCATGGTACCGAAGTATCCAATAAAGACATGTTGACTCTACCAATGAAGGGCCAACAAGAAGTTTAAGGAGTATGTATCTCGTGGTTAATGTTTTCTTTCAAGAATGGAAAGCAAGCTAGAGAGAGAACAGACCTGATGGGATTGGGGGCACATAGAGAGTGAGTGAGTGTCCCTGAGAGGAATGGAAGCAGAGGGTTGGATCTGAGTGAGTTGCTAGCCATACTGCAATAGGTGAGGCTGACCCCACTTTTGCAGGACACCACTTCCATCTGCCTGGTCCCTTTCCACAGTAATCAGTGACCCAGGCCAGTAGCAGTGGAGAAGGCAGAGAGGTGAACAGCCAGGATGAGAAGGCCTACAGGCCAGACAAAGGGCTGGGGTTAGAGAACGGTATTGGCAACAGCATTAGAGTGGAAACCAGGTAGCTGTCTGAAGAGATAGATGAAGGAGAAGTAAAGAAAAAAGTCTGGTGGACCACAATCCTAGCAGCAAGTGACATGCCCAATTTATCTTTGAATGCCCAGCAAGCAGTATAGTAGACGTTCACATATGCTGATATTATGTATAAATGATACAAATTAATGAATCTGCCTTCACACACAGAAATTAGCACATACAGGGAGAGCTCTATATTCCACACTAGAAGACCAGGGCCATCGTTTTACAAAATTCCCCATTATTATTATTATTATTGGTTCTTTGGATTATTCATTGTTTCATTTCTCCATCCTTTAAGATTTGAAACATTTAGCTGGGCGGTGGTGTGCACGCCTTTAATCCCAGCACTCAGGAGGCAGAGGCAGGCAGATCTCTGTGAGTATGAGGCCAGCCTGGTCTACAGAATGAGTTCCAGGAAAGGCGCAAAGCTACACAGAGAAACCCTGTCTTGAAAAACAAAACAAAACAAAACAAAAAAAAAAAGGTTTGAAACATTTATTCTTGATCTTCAGTATAGGGAACTTGAGTGAAGACAGGAAACTACCCAGAAGGCTTCTAGAAAATAATTTCCTTGGTAATAAAGTGGCCTACATATAAAAAACAAAAAAAAAACAAAAAAACAAAAAAAAACTCTTCTTCTTTCTTGACTCAGCAATCTGAGAGTATGATGCCTGGAGCTATGGCAGCTGACTTGCATGCAGGAGGAGACAAGCTTGTAAATGAAAGCCAGTGTGTTAAGGACAGGTGTCCCCAAGCCACTGAAGCATGAAATGATCCAGTTGCCAGCTATCTTATTACAGATGTCATCATCACACAAGCCACTGCTTCCCGTCTGAGCAGCCATCTGACATAAGACCTACAGAGCACAATCAGTTGATGGAGGTTTTGATGACACAAGGCTACTGCTGAGTTCTCTAAGACAGAACTAGCTACGGATTTGTTTGAAGGTTCAGAAATGTTATTACCTATAGCTGCTTCATGAGGCTGTCAAATTCAGAAGAGACTGATGGAAATGAAACCCAAGCTTCTATTCAACCAAGAATTCAATACTTTCCTATTAAAAAAAAAAATCACATCAAATTGTTTGCAGTTCATGTTTGTAGGTCCTGCTCAGTACCAGGTTCTATGTTGAATGCTTTACATTAATTCCTCCTGGGGGCAGTACTATGAGATGAGGATTATTATCATATCTATTTTATAAATGAAGAAAGTCACACTGAAAGTCATCATCAGATTGTCATCTTGCTGCAAGTGGCTTCCACATCACCATCTGCATCCTTTGGTGTCAATGCTAGTGAAATATGCAAATTTCAGGAACTAAGAGAAAGAAAACAAAGGGAAGAGACCCCTAACCCTAGTGCTATATATAATGAGCTCAACTGGTATTTAGGCCAATAAACTTACCCAGAACTTAGAATAACATAATACAGAGACATAACCCTGATAAAAGTTGCTCCCAAGTCCATTTCTAGGTTCCTCTCTCACAGGCTTTAGACAAATTTCTAAGCAGTCTTATTAAATAAGAAACACAGAGAAAAATACAGGGGTGAAAGCCGTAGAGATCAGAGAAGTAGTGAAAGCCACCAGCTGACCTTAGCTCACCATGCTGCCATAGCTTCCCAAGAGAACCAGCTTCTTCCTGTCTAACCTGCACCTTTATCACCTTGCTGTTCTGCCTTCTCATTGGCTCTAAGCCCAGCCACATCACTTCCTTGTCACTGCCTATCTATACAGACCTCCAGGTCTCTATGGTTGGTACTGAGATTAAAGGCACATGCCACCATGCTTGGCTGTGTCCTTGAACACACAGAGACTCTGCTTGCCATGTGATCGGATTAAGGGCATGTGCTACCACCGCCTGACTTTTGTTTATGGCTGGCTATGACCTCTGGAACTCCAGGCAAACTTTATTTATTAACATACAAATAAAATATCACCACATTTCAGCACAAATAAAATATCACCACACAGGCTCTTATATAGGTCTCTAGCTCACATATTCCACGACTGCATATGGGGATGGTTTCCCTAAGGATAGCACATGGGGCTTTGCTTTCATTTCATGTAGCCCAAGCTCATGACATAACTGAAAATGATCTTCAACTTCTGATCCTTCTGCCTCCACCTCCTGAGTGCTGGGATTAACAGCCCTTCCCTGACACAGCAGTGTAATCAATACTGCAGATAAAGCCATGGTGCCATCCACGATAGGCAAGTGCTCCATCAACTGAGCTATTATGTCCCCAGCCCTGCATACCCACATGTTAAGGACACACCCTCCAGCCGCATCTGGAGTTCCCTTTAAACGTTACTCTACCAGTTCACGTCCATAAGTTGTCCATTAGATATCATTAAAATACAAAGCCTTTTAAAGCTTGGGAGGTAGCTGGGTGGATAAAGTGCTTGCCATTAAAGGGTGAGGACCTGAGTTCAGAGCCCCAGAACCCACACAAAGATAGCCATGGAAGCACATGTCTCTAACCCCACTGCCGTAATAGAGATGGAAGGGAGATGGGGAAATCCCTGGAAGCTCCAAGGCCAGCTAGCCTTGTGGACACAGTGGCAAATGCAAGACTGTCTCAACAAGGTAGACGGGAAAGCCCAGCCTGAGACTGTCCTCTGACATTCCTATGCATAACCATGGCACGCGGATGTAACTATACACACACACAAACACACACACACACACACACACACACACACACACACACACAAGGGCGGGGCAGGGGATTTAAATTTTCTAAATACAAAGCTTTTAAAAGGCATCTGTATGAAGAAATCCCAACAACAAAGAAACAGCTGTTTATTCAGTGGAGCATCATACTCTGCTGTCCAGCCAACTCACCAACTACTCAGATTTCTATTATTCCTAACCATGGCTTTTGAACAAGACAAAACACACATGGGTTATTTCTCTGGGCTCCTTTCCCTGGTAGCTAAGGCAAACACAAATGGTGTCAACTGGTTTCCAGTCCCAACAGTGCACAGACTGTCCCCAAAACCAACCCAGCTACCACCCAGACCCTGAACCAGTGGTGAGCTACCTTGGAGTCCTGGTTCTGGGCCTGGCTCCTGAGAACAACACCTGAGGCTGACCCCTGGTTTCTACGTGCACACATGCCCTACGTACCTAAACATTAACACCTTCCCACTCAAAAGAGAAGAAGAAAATATGGTCCATAGATACAATGGAATTCTACCCAGCCTCAAAGAAAAGAAAATCAGGACATTTTCAGGAAAATGTGTGGAATAGGAAATCATGATTGTAAGCGAAGTAACCCAGACTCAGAAACATAAACACTGAGTGTTTTCTCTCTTATACAGATCTCACATAGAATTTTCATGTATAAATGTGGATATGGGTAGGTGGGCAGCGGTCACGAAACTAGAAAGAAGAGCATGAGGCGGGGGCAGAGGTCTTAAGGGGAAAGAGAGTAGCAGGTGGAGGCTACTCTGGGAAGGAGGGAGACTAGAAGGGGGAGCAGAGGGAGGAACATCAGCACTGTGATGAACCCCTACTTTGTGTGATGATTTTAAAACTTCATGCAGCACATAGGTAGGAGCTATCAAAGCCATGAGAGAGGGCTCCACTGAATCAGCACATCCAAGATATCCATATACCAACAAGAAGATAAAGAACCAAAAATATCAAGAGTTGAGTGAAGTCATGCTGTGCGTTTCCCACATGTCTAATATTGGTAAGAAGCCCAGGAGCTTGGCAATATCACCCATTTGACAAAAAGAAAAGAGACTACCAAGACTGGGGTCTTAGTTAGGGTTTTCATTGCTGTGAAAAGATGTCATGACCATGGCAACCTTTTCTTTCTTTCTTTCTTCCTTCCTTTCTCTCTCTCTTTCTTTCTTTCTTTCTCTTTCTGTTTGTCTGCCTTTCTTTCTTTTTCTTGTGTGTGTGTGTGTGTGTGTGTGTGTGTGTGTGTGTGTGTGTGTGTGTTTCGAGACAGGGTTTCTTTGTGCAGCCCTGGCTGTCCTGTCCTGAAACTCATTCTGTAGACCAGGCTGGCCTTGAACTCACAGAGATCTGCCTGCCTCTGCCTCCTTAATGCTAGGATTAAAGGCGGGCAGTGGGGCCCAGCTCACAGCAACTCTTATATTAAAAAAACATTTAATTGTAGTGACTCACTTACAGTTTCAAAGGTTCAGTCCATTATCATCATAACAGGGAGTCTGGCAGCGTGCAGGCAGACAGAGTGCTGGAGCTCAGAGTGCTACATCTTGCAGGTAACAGGAAGTCCACTGACACACTGGGCAGTATCCTGGCATAGGAAACTTCAAAGCCTGCCCCCATGATGACCTCTAACAAGATCATACCCACTCCAACAAAGCCACACCTCTGCCTAATAGTGCCACTCCCTATGAGATTATGGGGGGGGCTCTTACATTCAAACTGCCACAGTGGTATTTGACCCCTCACCCATGCTCCTGTAAGCAAGCCTAATGAAACAACTTGGGTGTCAAAAAAAAAAAAAAAAAAGACACAAAGGCAGAAGGGGACTGGCTAAAAAGAGGAAGAGGATGAGCATAAGTGGAAGGGGACAAGAGAGGATAAGAATGATCCGTCGGAGGTTGGGGATTTAGCTCAGTGGTAGAGTGCTTGCCTAGCAAGCACAAGGCCCTGGGTTGGATCCTCAGCTCTGAAAAAAAAAAAAAAAAAAAAGATCCGTTACATACACACATGAAAATGTCATAATGAAACCCATCATTTACAATTAATATGTGCTAATAAAATCATCATAAAGAGTGACATTTAAACTCTGTCTCCATCATTCTCTCTCCTATAAACATATCATATCATATCATATTGAAATGATCACATGAAGTCACTCAGCACAAGATAAATCACACTCATGAATGTAAGCTTTGTTCTCTGGCTCCTTTATCCTGTTAACAATTACTGAGGACCCTAGGAGATTTCTATCTATCAGCGTTTACTACAGCACAAATTAACATTTGGACCTTGTTTTTTCAACACTAAGCTATTAGTGCATTTTCAAATGATAATAAACCCGTTGCATGTGAACTTCAAACTATGTCAGGTTGATCTCCTCCTGTGGCTTCAGTCTCCAAGGTTCCGCTCCCAGGAATCGTCATACCACAGTGAGTACCTGACCATGCTGCTTTCCACCCTAGTCTCCCACCTCCTCTGACTGGGAAGTGTGAGTATAGCCCTAGGCCATCCCCCTAGCCAGCCCCCTTTCCCTCTAGCCTCTCATCCTTCATCCTAGAACTCCATGAAATTTTGTTTTCAATTTTAACTTCTACAGAATGGCATAGTTGAACAAACAAGAGAAGCTACTTTGTCATGCTTAAAACAAGGAGGGGAGCTAAAGTGGCCGCCATTAGCCAAGCAAAACTGACCCACCGCCCCCGCCCCCTGACACTCACACTCCTGGAAAAAGCCCCACTGTGCCATGATGAAGTGATTCCTACCTCCCAGAATGGAGATGATCCCTCTTCCCAAGGGCCAGAAGGTGCTTCAGGTGTGAGGCTTTTTGTGAACCTAGTAAGCATGTGCCAGACAAATTAGAAGCACAGACGAAGTTGGAGCCCTGAGCCTGGCTTTCTCTGTGTTAATAGTTGCTGTCTCAGCAGAACCAACAGCTGCCAGCTTCGGTCTGGGTAGAACACAGGCCACAGCTGGTCCTTCTGGCAGGCCTGGTGATATCTGTAGGAAAACCAGACTCCTGAGAGTTCCCAGTCTCCGTCTAATAGAGTTTCGGCAACTCCAGGCTAAAAGGGACTCCGCCACGGCATCAGATCAGCATTTCTGGCACTCCAGCCACCGTACCTGGGCAAGTGTAGCGACCATGCCTAGTCTGAGCCGCTCTTCACAGCAAGTGGAGACAATCATAGAAAACCACTGGACACAAAGCAGACATGAATGGATCCTGGGGAGCCTAGCCCCCATGGATACATCTGTGTCGCAGCTCTGCATCTATGGCTCAGGGAACATGATGGAAGAAGGGGCAGAAAGACTGTAAGAGCCAGAGAATACCAGGAAGTCTGCTGGGAAAGTCTCTCCTAGAAACGGCTTTGTAAGCAAGACCAGAACAATGGTAATACCAGTGGACATGCTAATGTGGAAGAGGAAGATTTTTCAGAGTCCCACCCCTAGACAAAGAAATTCAAACAGCTACAACTTCTGGGAGAGGGAGCATCTCCTAAGGATGAGCCTCCTTATTGGTTGTCCAGAGCAGAGTGGTCAGCCCTGAAACAATAAACACACAACCAACAAAAGTAGACTCACAGGGTTTTATTTGTATATTTGTGTGCGCGCGCGTGCGCATGCACACACACACATACACACACGTAATACTCAAAGAAATAGAGGCTATCAACTTGAGACTGGGAGAAGGGTCGCTAGGAGGGGCTGGAGGAGGAAAGGGAAGGGGGAGAGGGGTGTCATTCTATTCAAATTCAAAACATACTTAAAAATAAATCAATAAAAATGTTTACAGTGTATAGATCAGCAGTGCTTCCCCAGTGGCCAAAGCTTCTGTGGCCAGGGCACCTGTTCTGAGAAGCAGGCTTGGCCTAAGAGCGAAAGTCTCTTGAATTTCAGTCTTAACCACAGCCACCTTCCTGTGGCGGACCAGGAAGTGGGCAGTCCCATCTGCATGACCCCTACCTCCCATTCATGAAACATGAGACTCAAGCTCCCACCCCTCTTTCTGGCTGGGGAACTAAGGCTTCTGTACACAGCAGATGCTAATGGGCATTTCCAAGTCACAGAGCTCAGACTCCAAACAGGAAGTAAATGCCCCAGCCCTGGTTGTCTCCCCACTGGCAATGACTGTGGTCACATTCTCTCAAAATCATCTAAGCACAAATTAATCTTGTCCCAGCAGGTGTTAGCTTTTCATAGAGACAGCTCGGACTGGCCCATCAGGAGGGACATGTGCACTGACATCTTCTTCCGGACAAATAAATACTTAGCTTCCTGTGGTGTCAAAGACCTTGAAATAGCCATCCTGGACCTATGACACCAGCTCTACTTGGTTTCCTCTAATCCTAGTTTTTCTCTTGAAGGGACCGCCAGGGATACCAAACACTCCAGGGTACCCCATGTCTCTGCCACACGCTTCTTCCTGAGCTTTCCTGGAGCTGCTGGACAATTACCAAACTATAATCTACCTTTTACAGATCTCGGGAAAACAAATTCAAACTCAGAGTGCCGGCAGGGAGGGTTCCCTCTGAAGCCTGGGTGGGGATCCAATCCAGGCTCCACTTTCAGTGTCTTGATAGTTTCTGGCAAGCCTCATTTGACTTAGGGGCTAGATAACTCCCCTCCACACCACCTCCTGCTCTGTGTGTCTATCTCCTCTCTTACAGAGACATCTATTGCATTTAAGTCAATCTGAAAATGGGATGATCTCATCTCAAGATGCTTGACACTGTACGGGTCATATTTACTGTGTCTTTGTGGACCTTTGAAGGGAGAAGACTCATTCAAACCAACCTCACTCTGAGAGAATGAAGAGGCCAACTCTCACAGGAGAGGACAGCAGGGACAAAGAAATGGTTTGCCTCTGCCAACCAGTCTGTCTTGATCTCTCAATAGTCTACACCCCAGGCTTGACAATCAGAGACAAATTGGAATAACATTAACAAAAAACAAATTTGCCCCTGAAGAGAAAATAAAGAATTGGCATCTCCTACTTAGCCAGATGCTTCAAGATGGCCTGTTTCTTACCACAGCTGAGAATATGGTTACCCTAAGACATTGTCTCTGAGACCTGTTTCTTATTAACCCTGAAAAGGAAACACGAGTTGATTAGAAAGTTGGACACACTCTCAGCAATAACTACAATATTGTAATTACCCAGGGAAAGAGCCTTTCTAATAGATGAGAAGAGAGAGAGACTGAGGAGATAGCTCATCAGTGAAGTATCAGCCTTGCAAGAGTAAGGGCCTGAGCTCAATCCTCAGAACCTATATGTTAAAAAGGCCGGTATGGTAGCACATACTTGTAGCCACAATGCTGCAGATTCCTGGTCTTCCTGGCCAGCCAGATTAGTGTACTTGGTGAGTTCCAAACCAGCAAGATACCTCATCTTTTTTTTTTTTTTTTTTTAAGCTGAGGATCAAACCCAGGGCCTTGTGCTTGCTAGGCAAGCACTCTACCACTGAGCTAAATCCCCAACCCCGAGACCTCACCTTTAAAAAGAAATGGTAACACCCAACATTGTGTGGTCTTCCTATGCATGTGCACACAAATGCATGGGCACCTCCACAGTATACATGCACGGACACACACAAAGAGAGAATATTCACCTCAGTGCCTGGAATTGAAAAACATTGATACAAATTAAACAGAAATTTCTCTGAGGATGAATGGTTTTTGTGGTCATTAGTAATGTTTATCAATTTGACAGGATCTAGGAGACATACCTCTGGACCTGTCTGTGGGGGATTATCTTGATTAGATTAGTTGAGGTTGGGTGACCCACTCTTAACACATCCCGTGGGCTGGGATACTAGACTGGATAAAAAACGTGAGAGTGAGGGGAGCACAAGCATCTCTCTCCCTCTGCTTCCCAACTGTAGGTCCATGTCACCAGCTGCCTTTAGACCCTTCCGTCATGAGGAACTGCATCCTGGAATGGTGAGCCAAAGTCAGTCAGCTCCTCTCTCTCTCTCTCTCTCTCTTTCTGTGTGTGTGTGTGTGTGTGTGTGTGTGTGTGTGTGTGTGTCTCCCTCCTTCCCTCCCTCTCCTCCTCCCTTCATCCCATTGCTCTTCCTGAGTATCCTGTCACACCAATGAGTGATTATTACATCACTGATACAGTGGCAGTGTCCTGTGCAGAGAATGAGTCCATCAGTCAACTGAGATGGAAGGACAGCACGATAGAAGGTCATGCTGCTGGTGTTCACGACGTCATGTTAAATTAAGCTCCCAAGATGTGTATTAGGTTAGATAGGCATGCTCTTAGGGAACATAAATGTCTGCAGATTTGCCATTTTGATATTTGCGCTGGAAAAACATCCCAGGCTCAGGGAACAAGGATAAAGGGTGTGCAGCCACTGAGCCAGAATCTCCAGGCTCATCCTCTAGATGTGTTCCCGGGAATGGACAAAGGCCATGGTGTTCCAATGACAACTCAGCTTGTTAGAAGCAGGATTACTAAAGGGCTTTCCAGCCCCAAAGGTCTTTATCATGTGTCTGGATGGTTAGGTGCCCTAGATGCCACCACAGGGGACAGTCATCATGGGACAACTCCTTCTACTAAAGGTCAGACTGCTGCAAGAAGCATGTGGGCAGTGGGCCAAGGGCCTGCTGGGTAGTCAGTTTCCAGATGTGTTAGCATCATGAAGCACAAAACCACCTCCAGATGTCCCATCCCTATCACCCCCATAAGCCATTTGTACCCAATTGTATCCTCACGTCAGCTAAAAATTATCCCAGGATCCTTGGGTCCTATTCACCCCCCAAAAGGAAACTAGACAATTAAGTCAATTAGATGCTAATATTTTCCAGAAGCCCTATAATCTATATCCATGGCTTCCAGAGGACTTATCATTACTCGGCAACACTGAACTGAGTCCCAAAGGCATATAGACATTCAGGGCCATGTGTCCATGGCAACAGGATAACAAGAACAGGACAACAGTATCATCCATCATCCAAAAGACAGCTGCCATTAAACAGCTCTTCAAACACCTAACTCCCTTTTGGAGACATTGTTGTGCCTCACAGAGCCTGGTAATCAAGTGAGAGAATCAACAGGGAATTTGGGACTCAGGCCACATCATCGGGTGCAAAATTGAGAAGAATTTCTCTCTAAAACACCTTAAGGTATGGCTTTTATTAAATGATATGAAGTCCATGAAAGACTTACACAGGTTTTGAGAAAGTTATCAAGGAAAACACTGCCACTGTGGATTGAAGGGCATAGAGACCTTTAGACACCCCAAATCCTGAAAGAAAGAAAAAACTACTTAGTTGCATGACTGGGAAGATGACTCAGACGGTAAAATGCTTGCCAAACAAGCATGAAAACCTGTGTTCAATCCCCAGAACCCACATAAAAGTGCTTGGCATGGTGACATGCACTGGCAATCCTGTGGTGATATTCTGTTCCCCCAAATATTGTGCACCCTAATAAACTTATCTGGGGTCAGAAAATAGAACAACCACTAGATATAGAGGCCAGAAAATGGTGGCACACATGCCTTTAATCCTAGCATTTCAGAGGCAGAGATCCGTCTGGATCTCTGTGAGTTCAAAGCCACACTGGAGACAGCCAGACATGGTGACTCACGTCTTTAATCCCAGGTATTGATGGCAGAAAGAAGAAAGGTATTCAAGGCATGAGGACCAGGAACTAGCTGGTTAAGCTTTTAGGCTTTTGAGCAGCACAGTTCAGCTGAGACCCACCCATTCAGATGAGGACTCAGAGGCTTCCAGTCTGAGGAAACAGGATCAGCTGAGGAATTGACAAGGTGAGGAAGCTGTGGCTTGTTCTGCTTCTCTGATCTTCCAGCATTCACCCCAGTACCTGGCTTCAGGTTTGATTTTTATTAATAAGACCTTCTAACAATTTGTGCTACACAATCTCAACACTGGGGAGGCAGAGATAGGTGGATCCTTGGGGTTTGATGGTCACCTAGCCTAACTGGTGAGTCCATGATTAGTAAGAGGCCCTGTGTCTCCAAACAAGGATGGCAGTTCCTGAGGCATGACAGTGAGGTGGCTGGATGGCCTCCACATGCAGGCGTGCGCACACGATCCCTCTGCTCTTTTGACTACTTTTTAATTAATTTTAACTTAAGTGCATAGCAATTACTCCCACACCTCCAGTCTGGCTTACGCTGCTGACACTTCCTGACATAGCCACTCAACGGACATTATCTCCTCAGGAATGCTCTCTTGTTCCCCCATTGCCTCTCCATTCCTGTTCTAGCAGTTCTCACCATCTTTACTAAACAGTGGGCAGAGCTTGTGGCGTGACTGTGTAGACATCCCCTGCCTGTCTGGGGCTGGACTATGACTGCCCTGCCCCTCTGGCAAAGCTCTAATTAGCTCTCTGTCTCTCTTACCTCATCTGTCAGCTTCATTGCATCAACCCCTTTCAAATGTCACACCGGCCTTCTTCTCCAAGTTCCTCCCCTTGTTGTTTTCTTGGCTTCCAGAGTTTTCCTCTCTGCACTGGTTCCACCTGGGCCTACCACCTACTCCACCATCTCATTTTCCTCCTGAGGGGACACGATTGTTTCTTGGATCCTGTGTCTTCCGTTTTCTTGCTTTACCTTGTTTTGCTGGAGGTTAGCCTCAAGTAGCTTTAAGCCCAAGTATATAGAATTCTAAGTTGAAAATTCCCTTCCTAAATCTTTAAATTGTTTAAAGTTGTGGGTGCACAGGCACCCACATGCCATGGCATACATATGGAGGCCAGAGGACAACTTTGTGGATCCAGTTCTCCCCTTCCACCATTGTGTAGATTCTGGGCATTGAACTGAGGGAGGGTGCCAAGCTTGAGTGGCAAGCACCTTTCCCCATGAGCCATCTCATGAGCCCACTAATTTTAAGAGCACTGTCCCACTATCTTTTTACTGTTACTTTTGAGGAAATCAATGTCACTCTGAAGGTTAATCATCCAACTATGATGTTTTGAGCCAACTATGATGTTGTAAGCTTAGCATGTCTGCTCTGTACTCTTCATGCTGTGAACACGACTCAAATGTACTTTGACGAAACTCTTTTTCATTTTGATGAGTGCCCAGCAGATAATCTCCATCTCAAATTTGTTTTATGGTTGGAGATGTAGCTCAGTTCATGGAGTGTTTGCCCAGCATGCCTAAAGTCCTAGGTCCAGTTCTCAACACTACATAAACTGTAAGGGTGATGCACAGCCTTTAGCAAGCAGAGGCAGGAGGAACATTAGTTCAAAGTGATCCTTAGCTACAAGGTGAGTTCAAGGCCAGGTGGGGTACATGAGACTGTCTCAGAAAGAAAGAAATAACCAACTTGTAGATTATATTGTGCTGTTGAAGCCTGTCTTTTTAAAAACCCCGACCTGGGTCAGACTGGCGTCTGGCTTACAACTAGAGGTGTTAAAAACATGGCATCCTTGCAAACAGTTAGAAGGTAAATCATTTCCAACAGACTCCAACAGTTATGCAATGTTTATCCCATTGTACAGAAATACCTGCAGGAGGAATCTGAAGCCAGAAGTTCACTCATGGAAAGAAAGCTCAGACAGGCACTCCTCTGGCTGCTCCACTTCCCTAGGACCCTGGTTTGAGGACTTGGCCTTTGCTTGCTCTCAGTCAGGATACTCTAGTTGTCTCTGCGGGACACTGTGAACACCTGCTCTGATGAGGCCTTGCTGTCTGTCTTTTCCTTCTTCTCTGCTTCTTGGTACTTATTCTATATACTCACTCACTCAACACTGGAAGTGCAGCTGCCACAGATCACTCTCCAGATCATATGGAACGATCCCGAAACTGGAAACACCCTTCAACTGAAGCTATAGCTGCAAGCTAGTTGGGGGAGAACACTTCTTTAAAAAATAAAAATAAGGGTCAGGGATTTAGCTCAGTGGTAGAGCACTTGCCTGGCAAGCACAAGGCCCTGGGTTCAATCCTCAGCTCAAATAAAATAAAATAAAATAATTTTTTTTTTTTTTTTTTTTAAAAAAAAAAGCTTACTTTGAGGGATTTTCTAAACAGACAACCAATTAACCACAAATGTCAGCTGTAAACATTAAGACTCTCAGAGTGGAAGAAACCTAGGAATCCTAACAAATGAATAGTAATGAAGTGTGGAGATGAAAAGGGCATGATGGAAAGACAGATGAGCTCTGCTCCAAGACTGACTCACACCACAGTCCACCTGCATGCTTCTTGTTGAGTAAGGAAACCTACTTGTTTACAGATCATGTGGCCCCGTTCCCATGACACCCGAGACTGGGAAAACTGAGGCCGGAAAGCAGCCTGGCAGTTGCTATGGCTGGGGCTGGCTGGTGGGGGGTGTCAGTTATAAGGAGCAGCCTGCCCACTGCACTGCTTTACAGAAAATTTCAGTTAATAGATGTATTAGGAATCAGAGAAACACAAAAACATCCTTCCAACTCCCAACTTAAAAAAAAAAAAATCTACGAACAAAAATTAAAGGAGAAATGGGTAGTTATGAGCTGGGGATGCAGCCTACTGGTAGAATGCTTACTTAGCACACTTACGGATCTAGGATTCAACCTCTAAGAGATAAAGAGGAGAAGATTAACATAATCTGAGAAGTATTTTCCCTCAAGTTGGCACTATAGCTCCGTGGAGAGTGCTTACCTAGCACACATGAGGCCTTATGATGGCTAATATGCCCAGTACCCCATGGTGGCAGGAGTTACTCCCTGATACCATGCAGGTCACCTCTGCAAATATTCTCCAAATATCATACAAATTCAGTCTAGTCAGGGAAAAAGCTCAAAACACCCAATGCAAGATACTTTCTAAAAAGCAACTGACTTGAAAGGTTCAAAAGTGGAACTCTCCTAGGTTTGAAGAAACTAAGCAAACAATTGAAGTCTGGGTTGGCTTCCAGAAGGAAAAAGGAGCATCAAAGACTATTGAAACAGGAACAGACTCCACAGCGCTGGGTCTAAGAATAATGTCCGACAGTGAGTGGGAGATGACTGTAACATAGGAGGAGCCTGGGTGAAAAGGACCTGGGAAGGCAAATGGGACGCACTAGAGGGAACTGAACTCTTAGGGGGAAAGAATGCTAGAGGATAGACTTCTACATTTTGTCTCTAGGCTGCAGCTCTAACTACCCTGTGGAGCGACACACCAACAGAAAACCTGTGCTTCTGGCGGGAACCCAGAAGCGAGGTCAGGACACTCAGAGCCACTGGGAGCCAAGGCGTAGCCCAGAAAAGAAAGAGCAGAAAGAAGGGGTATAAACCTTGGTCTCAATTCTTCCAAGTTAATTACCTGCTTGGGAAAAAAAAAATCGCTATTCTTCAGAGGAATATACACAAATCCAGAGTTCTCATCATGTTTATTCAAGATAGCAAGGCAAAAACCCCAAACTGTATGATATGAAGAACCAGGAATAAGCGACCAATTCTCAAGAAAAAAAAATTAAGAGTCTGAGACCAACCAGATGTTGACATTTTAAAATGAGAATTTTATGACCGTTATAATTATGCAGTGATGTTTAGAAAAACGTGCAATAAATGGATAGGCAATCTCAACCAGGAGATTGCCAAAACAAATAGAAATTCCAAAAGTAAAATCAGTTTATAAAAGAAGGAAGTTACCACATGGCCTTAAGAGTGAGGAGAGCTGCTAGGAGCCAGTAAACTAAAAAACTGACCAGTTGAAGCTACCTACTTGGAAGAACGTTTTAAAAAGGCAACTGTTCCATGAGCAGCCTGACCATTAGGATTGTAATATATACAGAAGGAACACATTTTTACAGACAGAGAGGAAGTGGAACCTTGCTGTTGCTGGTAGGAACAGCAATTACTGAAGCTGTTGTGGAAAAGCCCAACAGTCCCTCAAAGAATTAAACAGCAGGGCCGCCAAGACGGCTCAGAGAATGGAGGCACTTGCTGCCAAGCCAGATGATCTGAGTTCGATCCCAAGGACCCACATGGTGAGAGAACCTACTTACCTAAATTGTCCTTTGATGTCCACACATATGCCCCTATTCCCCCCAACACAACAATGTTAAACAACAACCTGACCTTACCAATGGACCATAAGATCCAAAAACAGATACTCAAACAAATGTCCACGATAGTGTTATTCACCACAGCACCAACGCAGACACAATCTAAATGTTCATAACCAATAAAAAACAAGTATGCTATCGCCACATGAAAAATCATTCAACCATGAAAATTAATGAATTACTGAATAATCTTCAAAATATTATGCTAGTATCAGGAAAGATGCCCAGTGGTTATGAGCACTAATTGTTCTTCCAGTGGATCTGGGTTCAGTTCCTAGTACCTGTATTACACGGCGCCTCACACTTTGCAACTCCTGCTCTAGGAGGTCCAACACCTTCTGGCCTCTGCAGACACCAGGCACACATATGGTACATGGACATACTTGCCGGCAAAACACTCACACACGTAAGAAAATTTAAATATTATGCTAAGTGAAAAAGCCAGACCCTAAACTATACCTTGCATGATTCTGCTCTGCTTATATGAACTGTGCAGAGCAGAGCATGGGGATGGGGAGCAGCCCAGCCATCAGGGAGGAGGGCAGAGAAGTACTGCAGTGTCTTCTATATCCCTGGACTGTATCTGTTTGTGCTGTCACAGTATACCAGACACTAACTGGTAAAGAGAATTTCTCGTAGTTCTGGAGCCTGGAAGGTACTAGCATTTAGGGAGGACCTTCTTGTTGCATCAGCTCATGGTAGAAGACCTGAGTCAGAGACAGGGCCAGAGAGGAAAAGCACATGCCCGGACTTGCCCTTTCACAATCAATTCACTCCTGCTGTGACAGCATCATTCCATTCATGCCTGTCAGACCCTCGGGCCTGTTCACCTGCTGGGCACCCCACCAAATGCTACTGGAGAGATTACATTTCCAACACATCCTGGGGGACACACATTCAAACCGTAACACAATATAAGACCTGGGAATATCCAAGTAATGATTCTTCCTAAGTTATGGATTCCATATTCTCTCCATCAAAACCCACCAACATTCACTTGCTTTTAAGAACCTCACAATGTCTGTTTTGTGTGGTAGTACAAAGGATCTATCATATGGAAACCCTTTAAAATAAATGCAAAATTGAAAGGTGTTGATGAGACCATCATAAAGCTATGGGAGCCATGACTGTTTAGCGCCAAAATAAAGATCAATGTCCCAAACACTGGAGTAGAGAGAATGGAAATTTAAAACCACATTTTCACAGCACCTCTTGAGGCAGACTCTGTCATAACACTGTTACAGTAACTAGAAGCTCGCAATGGAAAACAATGCCTCTGGATTCCCATTTACAACCTACATACATACATACAAGGAAATAATCCAAAGTGAGCTGTGACCTAAATGGAGGTGCCAAGATTATAAAGCTCTGAAAAGAACCTATTTTGGGAGGAGGGGAGCTTGAGGTAGGAAATGAGAGACAAGGATGATTCTTTATATTACAAAGACAATTTTCTTTTGCCTTGCTATGTTGATGAGGCACATCTTTGTTCCCAGCATTCAGGAAGCAGAGACAGATATATCTCTTTGAGTTCAGGGCCAGCCTGATCTACATAACTTTCAGGCTCGGCAGTGCTACACAGTAAGACCCTATGCAAAACAAAACCAAACCAAACTAGACATGACATTGAAACTGTCTCTTAAACCTCTTCAAACTCCAACATTTTTCAGGTTTTGCTTATTAAGAGATTCATTTTCAGATGCTACAAATGTTGTGCCTCTAAACACAAACCTACTGGAACCATAAGACTTCTGGCTTCTTCAGCTCAGACTAACTAAATAGGAAACACCCTGGTTCCAGATGATTCCAGATGTGGTGGGACCTAATTAGCTATAAGAGTAAATCCCACAGAATGCAAATGCTTTGCAAAGAAAGGACCCCATGGCAGCTTTAAAAGGCATACAAATTATTTCCCACTCTTCTGAGCAGGCTCTGCCACTGCTTGGCCAGCAGGGCATGATGAGAGGGATGCTCTGAGTTTCTAGAGCCGGGCCTCAAAGGATGGGCAGCTTCCTCTTCCAGCTGCTGTATGGAGGCCAATGAGGAAGTCCTGTGAGGAGGAAATGGGCCACCAGGCTGAACTCCAGGGCAAGGCCAGCATCAACTTTCCCAGTTCTGCTCAAGTGTGCTTGTTTCCCTCCTTGCGAGATCCCAAGTGACACTGGAGGATCCGACGGGATATTCCCACCAATTTTGTCCCACGCTGCAGACTGGAGGACAGAGTAAATGGAATACTGTTACAGTGACAGCCACTGACTGGGCCAGTCCCCAATGTCACATGCCCCTAGACATAAACTTTCTCAAGACTGGAGCCTGATGGCACCCAGCACACACCTCAGAATTAAGGTAAACATGTAACACCAAAGGCCACAGGGTCAACAAAAAAGAAACGCAGCCAGGCTCCCGCAGCCGTCACTGCTTATTTATTAGAGACACCCATAGTATACACTCTCCCACACAACCATCAAGGGCAAGATCACATTGCTCTGGAGAGTACCTTGCTGAGTCCGTTACCACTTTGAGAGAGCAAATCATCTGCAAAGAGAAACATTCCAATGCCTCCACTTGAATCCTGCTGTTGGAGAAGGAAGAGGTATGGTTCAGCAGGGCCTGGGAGCGTTTTGAAGTATTTTTAACTTTGAAGTGGATCAGAAGTCTTCATTGTCTGGTTGGACCAGTTTATAATTTTCATATGCAACTTTTCATATTCATGTTTCATTTTTTTTACATCTATGCACAAATAGATGCCGTTTTAAAAAAATATATAGCACACTTGCTCACAGCTAAGTACAAAACCAATCAAGAACTGCAGCTTCCTGGCAGGGAAAATGAACGTGTGCTGCCCTCTCCTGCTACAACAGTGAAATGAGAAAGAAAGGAGAGGCTGAAGTGAAGTCTTCAAAGGGAATGGTCACGTCATTCTCATTAGACTCCAATCAAAAACCAGACAACCACCAGGAAGTGTATTGGTAATATTTATATTTGAAAGTTCCCCATAGATACATGAGGTTTAGATTACAACTTATTTACAGTAAGTGACTAAAAAAAAAAAAAAAAGGAATGGGCTGAGAAAGAAAGTGGAGAGGAAAGGATGGGGAAGAGAGGGAGGAAGGGAGAGAGGAGGGGAGAAAAGGAAACCTATGTCCACAGACATCATCGTTGTCTGGGGCGCTCGTGTCCAGGAGATACTACGCCTGCTATCGTGCACAAGCAGCAGCACAGATTGACACTCCACTAAGCTCAAGGTCTGCTCCTCCTCCTCCTCCTCCTCCTCGAGATGCACAATCCTCCTTTCAGGTTCTCAAAATTAAACGTAGAGGAATAGAAAACGGCATTGCTGACATACTTAGTACAAAAGTCCTTTATGGCTCATTCCCTCACTCCACTCAGAGAAGCAGCTGAGCCAGAATACAAAAATAAAGATATTCATGTGCAAATAAAACGTCACTGATCTCATC
Organism: Onychomys torridus; assembly: GCF_903995425.1. Classification (NCBI taxonomy): domain Eukaryota; kingdom Metazoa; phylum Chordata; class Mammalia; order Rodentia; family Cricetidae; genus Onychomys; species Onychomys torridus. The sequence continues at coordinate 44,012,936 of NC_050456.1, forward strand.
TGCTGCCACCTGCCTGAGACAGGTGACCATCACTTTGTGGTACTGTTTGTAATAACATCAAAGGAGAGAAGCTCTTCATTCCCTGGGCCAGGGTCAGTGCACCCAGTTAAAAGGGTAAACAAAACAGGAAAAAGAAAAGCTTTGGAATACTTCACGATGCCGATACCAGCCTCCCAACTCCCTATCCCTCACACCCACAAAGACATAAAACAGCTCTGACAGCTCTAAGTATCCTTTATTTCTCTTTCCATAATGTGACTGAGCCTGGGGCTGTGTGTTCAGCACAGCAAGTGTGCTTCCAAGCGCTCCCTAGGTCTGTCTCCACCCTGGACTGTCTCGGGCACAGATAGGAGGTACAGAATCACATGACCCTGCCACCTAGGCAAAGAGCCCCAGAGGAGGAGCTTGCTCTGCTCCTCCTGCACATCCAGTCACATTCAGGGGTTTATTTATTTTTTATTTTATTTAAAAAAAAAAAAAAAACAGTCAATGTCAGGAAGAACAAAATATAATCAAAATTGCAAAGGACAATAAGTAAACAATGAAGGAGGGCCACCGGGGACATGAGCACAATGAGGAGCGTATGTCTGATCCAGAGGAGACGGTCACTTCACCCACACAGCTGTTGCAGGCCTGCAGCCTGCGCATCATTCTAAATCACAAAATTTAAAATTAAATTTTAATTGTTTTCTTCCAAGGACACTCTTAGTCCCATCCCTGAAACCAATATGGTAGGGATAAGGTTGGAGTGGTCGCCACTCACTAACTACAATATTTGCTATTGAAAAAATATATTTATATATAGTTCTGGAAACTATGAAGCAAACAAAATAGAACACAGAGCTGAGTTTGTCACAGGGAACTCACAACAAGCGACAGCAGGATTGCCCAGGGAGGGTCAGACACGAGGCTGCTGCAAACGCAGCTAGCCAGTATGTCCTTAAATGTGTCACATAGTCTAACAGTCAGGTGACCTGGGCTAGCTTCTCGTCACCACACACAACATGACAGGTGCCACACTGTCGCTTTCAGTGAAGAAGGAAAATGAGTGTTTTTTTTCTCAGAAGTTGCCCTGTGAGTTTAGACAGACAGCTCTAATCACATCTTTCAATAGTCTAAAGCTTAGCTTTATTCTTCTCAGTTGGGAATGATCAACAGACAAAACAGATAGAACGGGGCGCCGTTCGCCCTCAGCTCAGAGGACAAGGACGTGGTGCAGAGAGGTCCTTACCTCTCTCATATCAAATGAGCACATTTCATCCCAAGGGGCACAGGTCACGGCAAGCAAAGTTTATACTATCAAAGATACGTGTAATGAAAGTGGAAAGGTAAAGGCTGAAATAGAGAGAGCTAAAGAGAAGATGTGCTTTGGGTTCCTTTCTTAGTATCAATGTATGAACTTGCACCTCTACCCAGCACTTTTCAACCTGGAATCCTCCTTAATAAAAGCCCTATTCATTCCACTGAACCATCTTGTACTTGGAGGTCACACACCTTAAAAAACAAACAAACAAACAAACAAAACCATTATGTTTCTTTTTGGGAATCAACAGAGGCATTTGAAAACAAAAAACAAAGGTACCTAGATGAAAATACCCATAATTAGCTTACTTTTATATACACACTGTGGCTGACAATCTGGAAACACTTCTTAAGTGAGTAAGGTCAATGGCTTTTCCTCTCCTTCTTCCTGCAAACAACAAAGCTGCATATTCTACTTTACATTTAAAAGGAAGGAAGAAAATATACAAGCCCGTATTTATACAGTATTTCTATTAAGAGCAACAACAGTTCATGTGTTCATGTTAGCTATTATCACAACTCAACACATGAACACAGAATTGGCTCTACTCCATGAACACTGCTGGACATGATGGTTCGGGGTTATCGGCTCACTGCTGCCCTGTCTTTAACAAGCAAAGGCTTCCCTGGAAACAAACCTCACAACACAATTTGTCAGTACACAGCAATGCAACCACATCAGGCAAATACATACTGCACACCAGTACATCAGCAATTTGCCTACCCAAGTAAGATTCTTCCTTTAATACAGAGCAGAGAGCCAGTAAGATACATCTAGTTTTGTGTTTTGTTTTCTTCTTAAACAATGTGGTCACAATGCACCTTTGATATAAAAGCATTTTTTAAACTTTATTATTAATACTCAGGACATTAGGGATTTCCAGATTTTTTTCAGTAGCATTTGTAGAACCACTTTTGGTAACAAATACAGTAGTTAGGAATATGCATCCATAGCAGAATGCATAATGTTGATCCTGAATCCTTTCTGGCTAAAAACAGGGCTGGCGCTGTGAGGAGCTATGGAACGAGACTCTACAAAAACACTGGAACATGTTTTGTTTCCCCCAGAGGCTGCATCCTCTTGCTGAAATACTTTATAAGTACGTATTAGAAAGTAAGGCAACAACTCCAAACAGTTCGTGCTGTTCGCTCAACTGGGTTCCCAGTTGGATGCGCAGTCCTGGTGCTCAGCTTCATGGTTATATCACTTAGTGTTCTGTCTTTCTTACTTCATAGGGTCGGGAAGGATGTTTCTCTGACATTTCTAAATTGTCTCTGCTCTGGATGCACAATGTCGTCTGCAGCTAATGCTGCAGGTGCTGAAGCCTGCGCGTCCCGCTGCCTGTTTTCAAAGGATTCAAGACATTGATTCGGACTCACCATATTTGATACGAAGCCCAACATTCCCTTTGCTACTATGCTTATCTCCTCTTCTTGTTTATGCTTATCATCACCTCTTCTTTTTTTACTCCTAATCTGAAAACTAAAGGAGTACCAGAACACCTGGGCACTGGGAAGATGTTCGCCCAGCAGATAGATTTCACCAGGGACCTCTGTAATTCACTGCCCCATTCCACGTGAACATTCGACTCATGAAGATGTGCAAAAGGAAAGAATGTCAGATTACAGTCAAGTTGTCCAGAGGAGGGTGTTGTACAAACTTATAAAGAAATGACAATCTTTTCTTCCTTTACTATAAATACATTGAACAGCTTAGCAGAAAGACAAGCTAAATTTAAGATTGTTCACATTTGAAAATTGTATCATACTCTCTGCTAGTGATAAATAAGGAACTCCTGATAATGGAATTTTAACATAGCAATTTCACCAACAGATCTCTGAAGACCTTTTGTTTTGTTTTAAAGAGGGTTAGAACAATGATTATGTTTGCAAAGTTCTGAGAAGTCCATCTACTGTCCAAACTTTGGATTGAAGTCCTTATGTTTTCCTTTACTTAGAGACAGGTATATACAGTGCTGTTGTAATAATGAGACAGATGTGAAATCTACTGTAAAGTTGCACAATACAGAAAACTGTTGCTCCATCCTTCTACTACATAAGCGTGTGACCCCATGGGCTAGTGATGTCGTGGTCAGATTGTTGTTAAGTTGGAATTATCCCATCACGCCTAAGACCTCTCTTTAACTCCAGATCCTCCAATTTTTTCCACAATTCTTCACGCTCCTTTTCTTTCTTTTTCTCACTGGAGGAAGAAACAGAAAACAATGTCAGCAACTGAGAGGGGTTGGTGAACCTGTCCAATAGGAACAGCCTCTCCCTCACAGAGGCCCAAATGGCTCTGAGGCAGCTGGCAGCAAGCTTCTCGGGTCTCCTTTGGGGTGTTCTCCCTCATGTGGGTTCTACCTGACTCTCGCATGGACACACTAGTAGTATGAATGGCCTGTCTTAGGACCTGCATTAACAACACCTTTATCTGCAGATACAGTATGCATAATGACGCAGTGCGGTGACTGGAAATGGCTTCTCATCATCGATCTTGACACAAAAGTGCCCGGGGGCTCTGAAATGCTCAGGGCCTTGTGAGAATACAGCCTCCGATTTGTTCCCAATAAACACTCAAAAGAGAGGCTGGAAATGACACGGGCAGGAATAGACAAGATAAGAAAATGCATTCTCTCCTTCATCTGTGTCTGTTTTCCCACACAGTGTATACCGAAACTAGGTCATTTCTGAAAACATAAGATCAACACATATCTTGTAGTATATATTTATATATTATAACATATAAGAATACATTAATGATCTACACAAAACTTTGTGGATATGAATATTAGGATGTATTAAAATTTTAAGCGAGCCTTCAAACTTGGTTAAATACCAATTTACCAGTGATTTCTGGAACTTCAGACTGCATTTTTTGGCAAAGTTTACCACAATTGGATAAGCCAAAATTGGTTTAAGAATTTAATTTTGCCAAAGACATTTGGAAATTTCAGTACTGTTTTAAAATAAATGCTTTAATATCAATCAAGTAGGAAGTACATAATCAAAGAATATAAATCTATATTTTAAATTAAACACATTCACACTTATTAAAAATATTCATCATATGAATTCACATCTACTAACATAATTCATTTCATTACCTCTGGCTTACTGAAATGAACTGGTGAAAAGTAGAGCCAGATAACATTGTGAATTCACAATTTCATAAATTCAAACAGATCCTAAGCACAGGAGTTCTGTTGCTTCAGACTCAGAATTGTCCTTGCATATCCCACGTTAGCAACAATATATTCTTTATTCAGAGAAATTAATAAGGATAATGTAAATTCTGCACTATTTTAGTAATCACCAATATTTTGCAAAGCTATATTAAATTCTCTAACAATTTAGAAAATTCTCTAGGAAATAGGAGCTGGAGAGATGGCTCAGTGGTTAAGAGAGCTGGCTGTTCTTCCAGAGGACCCAGGTTCAGTTCCTAGCACCCACATGGCAGCTCACAACTATCTGTAACTCCAGTTCCAGGGGATCAGACATCCTCTTCTGTCCATTTCCTGCAGTTACATGGCACACATACATAAAGGCACATAAACACATAACACATAAACTCATACACATAAAAGAAAAATAAACTTTTTAAAAGAAAATCCCAAACCAATAAAGTTTCTTTTTTCTTTAACTAAAGAACAAAACAAAACAAAAACCTTAAAAACAAGTAATTTGACATTCTCATTCCAATTGTGGGGTGGTGACTCATCCGGCCCTCTCTATCTGCACTTTACAGTTAATATTCTGGCAGTTTAGACCGAGTTTACTGCGACTGCCATCTTCCATGCAATCTGCACAGTGTAGATCGCAGCAGAATAATGGTCTTCAAACATAAACTCTTCAGGCTCATGTAATCATTTTGAACTACAACTGCATTTAAGGGTATAGGGGGAAAGATTAGAAAAGTCTCCATTCATTATGCATTACTTTTTATTTTTAAAAATTAAGTTGGAATTTATTCAGAAAAATATTTAAGGTGCTGGAGAGAGGGCTCTACAGCTAGGAGCCAAGGGCTACTCTTCCAAAGGCCCAGGCTCAGTTCCTAGCACCCACGTGGTGGCTCACAAATGTCTGTAACTCCAGTTCCAAGGGCTCCAAACTCCTCTTCTGGCCTCTGCAGGCACCAGACACACGTGTATAGCACATACATATACACAGGCAAAGCATTCATACACATAAAAGATAAAAATAAATGTTTCAAAGGAGATTTTAGCATGTAGTTCCATACTCATACAGCTGAGAAAGGAGGATCACTTGAAGTTCAAGGCTAGCCTAAGCTACAGTGAGACCCTCTACTTCCTCCAAAAAGGCAAAAAGCTAAACAAATATTTTAATAAAGAATAAAATAGAGGAAGATAGAGGCTGAAGAGGGCCACACCCTAGAGCTCCCAGACTCTAGTCTCTTGGTTGTAAGCAAGCTGCTGGGCAATATCCTTGGTTTGACAGTACAATCTGGAGATAATATCAGTCTAAACAAATGTTCTCAGGGAATGCTGATTTAAATACATGGACGTAAGCTCTACAGCTCATATGGAGTTTTAATGCCTCTGACTTCTTGGTTTGGCAGAAGCAGAGAGGAAAGAAAGGATTTGGGAACTTTTATCAACTGAAAATCAGCTCATCCTGTGGCAGTTCACACTGCCCTAAACTGCAGCTGGCATCATGACATCATCATCATCATCATCATCATCATCATCATCATCATCATCTTCCTGGTGAAGCTGCTCACTCGGTTATCAGCTCTAGAGTATGCAACATGATTTGTCCTGTGTCCTTTCTTTCTCCAGATGAATGCATATGGAGTTACCATACTGCTTTCATACTGACAGCTTTATTTTTAAAACTTACAGTCTCAGCTTAGGACATTCTCATCATCCCCAAGAAGAAATTATGCTTCCCACTTCTTCTTCAGGCCCTGGCACCCACTGGTCTGCTGCTTCTATGGATTTTCCTTCACTGGCCTTTCATAAAAATGCAATTATATACTGAGAAACAATCTAGACAGTTCTCTTTTTTTGTACTGCATGTAGCCCAGGTTGTGCTCCTACTCCTCATACTTCTACCTCCCAAGTGCTGGGATTACAGATGTGCACCACCACATCTGGCTCCTAAAAGTCTAAATAACTCTGATGTATTTAGTGCTACCCTTATTTTTCCCAGTTTTAAGACTTCAGCACACTGTAATGCTGGGAATCTGGTCAAATTCTCCTCCCATTTCATTTTACATAGCACTAGGGCTGGCACCCATGTGTAACAGTGTTAAGAGCTTACTCCACCCACCACTCTGATTTGTAATGCTTAAAAAACCTGCTGTGAACTGAAACCATCCACTTCCTGCCATCAACAAGTAAAACCTCCTATTTGGCTCTTCCATCCCAGCCCCGACATCCATGTCCAATTACTAATTAACAGTAACTGTCACTTCTGTGGCTAGGCCAACACTTGGATCTGCTCAGTACGACTTTCTAATTTTGCACATTTGCCAAAGTATCATCCTTGTTTTTTAAAAACAAACAACAAACAAATAAAAACAACTTTCATTATGCAAGTCTATTCACTATTAACCACCTTAGCATTCTAGCATAACAGTTCAACCCTCAATTCTATTTTCCTAGTCCCCTTAGTTCATTCCATCTGTTTGCAAGTGATTCATCTATTTAGTTTAGATAATAAAAGATCACAAAACAACTTCACTGAGGAAATTCATTAAAGATGAGTCAATTAACTTGAAATAAAGATGTGTGTGTGCGCGCATGCGCGCACACAGTGTTCCTGAGAATGGAGAACAGGCATTGTATATGCTAGTCAAGTACACTCCGTAACTTAATTATATTAAAGCTCCTTCAATATTCTTAATAAGATTTTACCCAGATTTAATCCCTGTTTAACTAGAATAATAATAAAGATTATAGGGATCTCTGTTGCCCTAACAGATAAGTGCTGTGTGTACACTGTTTAATGATTCACTATGATATTCTAATGTGCTTTTAGCTTCCCCTCCTCTTTTGAAGTGGGTGTTTTTTGCCTGCACTTATGTCTGTGCACTATGTGCATGCTTGATCCTAAGGATGCCAAAAGAGCATGTCAAATCCTTTGAAACTGGAGTCACAACTTTTGGGAGCTGTTGTGGGTGCTGGAGTTGAACCTGGGTCCTTTGGAAGAGCAGCCAATTCTCTTAACAGGTGAGACATCTTTCCAGTCTCCCTTAGCCCTTTTAAAAAATAACTTTTCAAAGATTTTAACTTAACTATAGGGCAAGGAGGGCCATTATAAATTGAGTGATTTTTAACAATTGATAATATTATGAATTAACAGTTATTTAGGTTTCAAATGTAATACAGAATTGACATTTTATCTCAATGTTGTAACTAAAAACAATGTTGTAGTTAAAACCATATTCTGTGATTAAACTGTTTCCCATACACCATATCCTGGAACTTAAAAACAATCTCTGCCATGGTCCTTGGTCCTCTTTTCCCAAACCTTCCTACTCATGGCCCTTTTCCTCAGTAAAACACAACTAACACATTCTAAATACAGCAAAGCAAAGAAGCAAAAAAAAAAAAAATAACAGAAAACACCCTTCTATGAAGTTCAGCAAAGTCCAAGGTATGAACATTCCCAGTTCTACTCTCAGACTCCTTAAGGTCCACCCTTTATGACCTACAGAGCCAGCATTTGCATCCCCATGATCAGAGTCAAGCCAGAGAACCAACCACTAAGAACTCTGTGCTTTCCTTAATCTCTCCAATAATACATCTGTGGTGGTTTGAATAGGAATGGCCCCACGGGCTCATAGACTTGAACGCTTGGTCACCAGGGAGTGCACTACTAAGTGTGGCCTAGTTGGAGAAAGGTTGTCACTGGAGGTGAACTTTGAGGTTTCAAATGTTCACACCAGGCCCTGTGTTTCTCTCTCTGACTGCTGCCTGGGGATCCAGAGCTCTCAGCTACCTCTCTAGCACCACATCTGCCTGTGTGCTGCAACGCTTCCTGCCATGATGATAATGGGCTAAACCTCTGAAACATAAGCAAGGTGTTTTCCTTTATAAGAGTTGCCATGGGTGCAACAGAAATCCTAACTAAGAAAACATTTTTTAGAAAGTTGAAAATACTGGATTAAAAATAAAACTTGAACCAGGCATGGAGGTGTACACCTTTATTCCCAGCACTTGGGAGGCAGAGGTAGGTGGATCTCTGAGTTTGGGGCCACCCTAATCTGTAAAGTGAATTCTGAGATAGCCATGGCTACACAGAGAAACTCTTCCTTGAAATAATAATAACTATCATCATCATCATTATTATACAATATAATGAAAATAAAATAGGAGAACCATGTAAATAAAATCAAGGACGGCTTTTTGTACCATTCTAATCTTAAGCACTTCAATGTTTTCTAGCACTGGACAAATACAGTTTATATTCTTTTCACTGCTCTTATAAGTTGTAATGAATTTGTTGGTTTCTAGACTAGAAAGCAAGTTCTGGGTAAACAGTGCCTGGTCTCTGCTGGAGTAAAGTATATCAACCCAATTTTAGTTCGGGTGGGTTGCAATAGGAGTCAGCCTAGAAGACTAGCTGTCGACCGATTCCCTGAAGCGGGCCTGAAAGACCAGGGATGTGCCAGGCTCTGAGCGCTGTGGCAGAACAGAAACGAAGGAGGAAAAGCAGCGGCTTCATCAAAACCACACGTCACACAACTGTCTTACTTGGTAGTACATTAATGAGGACACAGCTACTGAGCATGCAGAAATGGAACACGTAAATAAACAAACTGCTGTTTATAATCTGATGTGCAACCGACAACTTTAGCAAAGAGTTCAGAAAGGACTCAATAGCTTTATGCACAGCAGACAAAAGAGCTTTAAGAAGTTACCGCTGACGATCTGACTTGTATGTGGCTGTCAGCTCGTCAAACATAGTGCTGTTCATTTCCATAAAGGCCTTCAACACGTTGTACACCAGTGCCACAATAGCCCTGTGAGGCAGAGAAAGAGAAAGGATCGGTTAGTTTCTGGTATAAGAAAGGACATTTCTGGTATGAGTTAGCTCCTCCTCTATTATATATACATAAAAACTTCCCCTGAATTTTTCTCTTTGACAAGTTCATTCTGGCCATCATAACCCTCCTACACTCTGTGCCTTATTACCCTCAGTGCTCCCTACAAATCCCTTCCCCACATTCACATAGCACAAGCTAGCCTAAACCTCATTATGTACCTGGGGATGACTTTGAACTCCTGATACTCCTGTCTCCACCTACCTCCTGCTGAGACTATGAGTATGTATCACCAAACCTGGCTTTCTATCCTCTTTCAATTGGACCTACAGTTCATTTGATTTTTTTTAAAGATTTATTTATTTATTATGTATAGTGTTCTGTTTGCATTTATCCCTGTAGGCCAGAAGAGGGCGCCAGATCTCATTACAGATGGTTGTGAGCCACCATGTGGTTGCGGGGAATTGAACTCAAGACTTCTGGAAGAACAAACAGCCAGTGTTCTTAACCTCTGAGCCATCTCTCCAGCTCTCATTTGAATTCTTTACTGTTTACAATCTTCCTGAGGGATGGCAAAATTAAAACCCAAATCTGCCCTTCCAAATTATTGGTACCCAGAGCAGATATGCTTTTTATGGCCAATGCATAACAAAAGGCAAGTATAAAAATAAAGCTGCTTCAGGTGTTGGGTAGATAGCTCAGGCTGGCTGGTTGGCTGGCCGGCCAGACACACAGACACAGACACACACACACACACACACACACACACACACACACACACACACACACACACACACACAGGTTATAGAGGTTGATGGTATATACCTGAAATCATAGCACTTGGAGGAATAGAGGTAAGAGCATTGAGAGTTCAAGGCCACTATGGGCTATGTACAGAGACTATCTTAAAACAAAGTAACAAGACAGACAGACAGACAGAGCATTTACATCCTATAAATAAGCACAAAGGGTAAAAAAAAAATATTTTCAAAGTAATAACATACATAATTTAAAGTCAGAAACTGTTCTAGCAGAAATGAGAATCTGAACCACGTGTGTTCAAAGATGGGTGACCAAGCCCCTACCAGCTGCTGTCCCAGTGTGGTTACGTTAGTCTGTCCTTCCTCCTCAGCCCTTCTGTTGACCCAATACTCATGCTGCAAAAGATCAAGCTGGTGCTCGATGTCCTTGGCTACAGAGCACTACACAGCTAAGAAGCCAAGAGGCGGGACTAATTCTTATCAAGCAGAATACACTCTTTGTACAGACAATGTGAAGACTGTTCTGTGACAGGCTTGAAAGGTCAGACTAGGCAAAAAATGGTGTCTCCCATTTCAAAACTATACAAGGTTGCTTCCATTTTGTAACAAACTCTCCAATCTTATTAAGGAGGTCACATGTTAGTGGGAAGTCTGGTGTCGGCTACGGCTTCTGCTCAGTGCCCAGAAGAAGGGACACTTAGCTAAGCCTCAAGAATGATCTTTTCTCAGGGGTGGCCCTGGAGAAGACTGGAACTGGGCAGTAACTGACACTGCCCACAGCTCTCAGGAAAATGTGTACAATAGGGCTTTACCGCTCTTTTTCAAAGTTCTATCAATATAGAACATGTTAAAAATTGAAAGAAAATATTATTTTATAATTCCATGCAAAAATTTAAAAGACAGATATGATAGACTGAATTGCACTTACTGATTCTTCAATGCCATATAACTTTACTGCATAGACATGCAAAGGCATCTCACTATAGAATACTTTAGCTTTCCTAGGGCTAAATTCAACTTGTTCTCAACAGTAAAATTCTGTCCCTCTCCAACATCTAACAACCGAGCTACTGGTAGGAAATGGATATTCTATAAAATGTGGATCTCTTCAGACCATCTCCTTCCAGCAGCTCAGTATTCCTGATGGTGCCCTTGGAGAAGGCTCATGTGGGCCTTGCTCCCTAGTACTGCTCACCCAAAGGCTCACACCTTTGCCCTCCAGAGCCCACAGGCCTTGGAAGGAACTTGATGGCACTTAAAGACCCAGGTGCCTTTTTACACAGCACAGGGATCCCTGTCTGAAGGGGCTTGCCCTATCACCCACATCTACCAAATTCCATTAGCATTCTAGCTGAAGCCAAGCACAGTCACACCCCAGCACTCAGAAGGCTGAGGCGGAAGGATCATAAATTTGAGGTTAGCATGGCCTGTACAGTAAGATCCTGTCTTGAAAAGATTAACAATTTAATTTGAGTCCTGCCAGCCAATGCACATCCTTTGGGGCACCAGCACATTCCCCAAATATATCTGACTACCTTCAGACAAGCCAGAAAGCCTTAAGCAAACAGGTATTTGAACTAAACAGCACACTTTGTGAAAATATCTGTTTGCTTTTCAGTCCACAACCAGCAAATTTTCAGGAGGGATTTTTATCTTGTCCCGTGTGCACCTTTAGCAATGGGCACAGCACCTGGTGCACAGTGAGCTGTGAGGCATTTCACTAAAGAAGAGAGGAGGAGGAGGAGGAGGAGGAGGAGGAGGAGGAGGAGGAGGAGGAGGAAGGAGACAAGACCACAAGGAAGGGAAGGTCTGAAGAAGAGGAGGGAAGGCTGGAGGAAACTGAACACGTACGGATTCCAGTGCTCTTTGGAAATCCTATAAAGACTGGAGAACATGATGGGAAGGATGACGTTGGAGTTTTCTTCTATCAAACTCATGATGTATTCATTATTCCAATAATAGAGTGCCCTTTCTGCCACCTTCGAGAAAAGAAGAGGACAAATTATAACCTCCAAATAAAAGTATCTTAAAAGGCTGTTTTTAAATCACTCAATCAAAAGTATAATTAAACATTAATAACTCTTTACATTTTGTGAAGATTTATGATCTCTCAGGAAGCTGCCAGGTGGTACATCAGTTTGGGGAGGAAAAGGTTTTTTCCCTACCTGTTAATTTTTTTTTTTTAAGCTTTATTTATTTATTATGTATACAGCATGTATGACTGCAGTCCAGAAGAGGGCATCAGATCTCATTACAGATGGTTGTGAGCCACCATGTGGGTGCTGGGAATTGAACTCAGGACCTCTGGAAGAGCAGCCAGTGCTCTTAACCTCTAAGCCATCTCTCCAGCCCCCTACCTGTTAATTTTTCTTCTCTTGTAAGTCTACACATCTCATCTATTCCCTCGCTCTTCCTGTATAGTTCCCACACACCCTTACTCTCCACACACACCCTCTCTTCCAGTTCAGCTTTCAGGACTACTTATCTGGCTTAGGTCTTGTTACACTTTGAGTCTTAAATGTCCCCACAGGCTTATGCTTTGTTTTAAATAATTTATTTATTTTTATTTTATGTGCATTAGTGTTTTGCTTCCATGTATGTCATGGGGTGTCAGATCCCCTAAGACTGGAGTTACAGACAGTTGTGAGCTACCATGTGGTTGCTGGGAATTGAGCCTGGGCCCTGTGGAAGAGCAGCCAGTGCTCTTAACCTCTGAGCCACCTCCAGCCCCCAGGCTTATGTTTTCATGCTTTGTCTGCAGCTTGTGGTGCTACTTGGGAAGCTGTGGGGCCTCGTGAGGTGGTGTCTGGCTGGAGGAGTGTGTTGCCTGCTTATTGTTGTGGATTCCTGTTCTCTCTCCACCATGCTGCCATGCTCTAATTTGATCTGTGGGCCTGAGTTACTCATCTTGAGGATGAACTCAAATGGCTTCTTTGATTTATGTAAATTAAGAAATCATGTTTTGGACAGACTGAGAAATTAGAACCTTTCTAGCTACATCACTCAGCAGGTTCAAAACACTGCCGAGTTACTGGCTACTGGTCCCTGAGCACTGAGAAACAGTCTTCACGGAACACTACCACACATCAGCCACTGTGCTGGGTCCACTCACATCATTGCTTTTGAACTTTGCAACTAATGGAGTTGGTGCCATTATTCCGATTTTATAAATGAGGCCTTTGAGAGTCAGGTGATAAGTCACTGGCTCAAGGTCGCATGGCTAGCAAGACAGAGAGCCAGCTCTAAATTCTCCCGTGCTGTCCCTAAAGAGCTGAGAAGCTGGTGGGAAAGGAGCACCTGTGGTTCTAGTCGATGTAACTGTGACTGGGCTGCCAAGCAGAATGAACAATCTGCACATACATACACAGGAGCTACATAAGATCACGGCAGAGTCAGTGCGCATGCCAGAAACCAAGCATGACTCCAGACTCCTGGTCTCCAGGACTGTGAGGAAATCAATCTCTGCTGTTTAAGCTGCTTGGTCTGGAGCACTTTGTTACCAAAACAGTATTTCCCCACTCTTTCCCTGCTTTTCTTTTCTTACAAGTACTAGGCAATGCTCAACTATCAGTCTAACAAATTACCTTTCTTTCTAAGCTTTGGGTGTCATGTAAGCCTCTCTTACCATGTTCTTTGTAAAAGAACCTTGGCCTCCACTACAGCAAAGATCCTAGTGGAAAATAGGAAACTAAACATTCCATGTTTGAGTACTACACATTTACTACACTATACTATATACTGTTCTGAACTTTTCTATTTGCATCCAGACTGGACACTCCACAGAATGGTGTTCCAGCTACTTCTCCCATTTGTTCTGTGCGGTATAAGCACTAGCTTAATATACTAATGTGTCTTTAGATTTAAAAACAGTAACAGCCAGGGTCTCTACCTGGCAGCTTACAAGGTAGTCCACCATCAAGTTAGAAGCATGCTTTCACGCTGGTAAACAAGATCTTCAAACGACGGGCAGTGTGTTGAGTCTGCTAGGTTGTGTGGTGGACTTTCGGTGACACAGCCACCAGGTAAAATAAAGCACCATGTTCAACTCTGGTCCCTTTCTCTCCTATGTGGTTTCCACAGCACTGCCACCGCCACCGCCGCCACCGCTGCCGCTGGGACCTCCTTGAAAGCACACATCCAGGGGGTACTCTCCTCAAACAGCCACAAGGAGGCAGAGTAGGCCATGGGAAGGTCATGGGCTTTAACCTTTTTAGCAAGAAGCCACATTTAAAATAAAAATTCAACCATACTCCCTTGTTAGCTTGGAACCATGAGCAAGGCATGCAGAGCCTTATTATCAAAACAGTGGGGAAGACTGCCATAGGATAACATTAGGCTTCTCTTCTTCTCCTAGGTATTACCAAATACTCCTTCTCATACCCTGGAGAAACTCTAGCAGTTCACTTCATTTAATTTACTCAAGTTACGTCATTTTACTGCTCTCAGCTTTGCAGTCCCATCATTACGTTTTGCAAAGTATTATGGGAACTGAAGTGAAGAAATAGAGCCTGTTGGGGCAGGTGCTCAACGTCCAGTAACTGTGTGTTAACGGTACTGTTCTCCTGTGAGAAAATCCCAAATAAAAACAAAGTAGCTGGAGAGATGGCTGAGACCTTAGAGAGCAGACTGACTGCCTCTTGCAGAGGACCCAAGTTCAGTTCCCCACACCCACACTAGGCAACTCACAACCACCTATAACCCCAGCTACAGGGAGATCTGAGACACCTCTGGCCCCTGTGGGCACTGCACTCATGTATACATACTTACATACACATAATTTAAAAAAAAAAAAAGTAGCTAGTGCCCATGATGGTTATTTTTTTCAACATAAATGAAGTTTAGCCAAATGGGTTCACATGGTACACACCACTCTGGCTCATGTTCTGTTCACTACTAACCTGAAAATGGGGGCTGGAAACACACTTGGCAATTTGTTTAAACAAAGGTTCTTGGATTTTAACAAATTGTGACGGTTCAATCACATCCAAGATTTCTTCCAGCTCCCCAAGGAACATGACCTATAAGTAGAAGCAAAACACAAAATATGAGGTCCATCACTAAAAATTCCACATGATCAATTTTACTTACAATTTTAAGAAAAATGTACACATAAAGCCAAAAACAATGGGGGAGGGAGAAAGAAGCAGACATTATTCTACTCATTTTGGCCTGGGAGGATAGCTCAGTGGGTAAGAGTGCTTGCTATGAAAGCATGAGGACCTGAGTTCAAATCTCCAGTCCCCACACACAAAGGCAGGCAGGCCATACGCATGCCTACAAGCCCCGTGCCATGGGGTGCAGAGACAGGAGGATCTCCAGGGTTTGCTGGCTGCCAGCCTAACTCCACGTTCTACAACAATCCCTTCTCTGGCCTCCATGTGCAAACCCACCCACCCCCATACACACAAAGAACGTATCCTCCGGCACAGGCCACTCTGCTAAAGCAAACTACTGACTGTGCTGGGATTTCTAATTACATGGAGGCCCCAGGGTCCCAGGGAAACTGGCCTCTCCCTCTCCAGGCCTTTGGGACTCTGCCTGCTGCTAGCAACCCAGATATTTAACACCCACCTGTTCCCACTTTTTAAAATAATGGCTGACCCTCCTGAACAAATGTGTATTAGTCCACACCACCACAGGACAAACAGTCACTCAACAAGCGGCTGTCATTCTGCTGTGCTCTCAAGTCTGGGACAAACAGCAAACTCACTCATGTTAAAGTACCACATTAACCACATCAGCACACACTGACCTGTTTTCTATGTTATATGCGCACACGTGTACACACTCTCTCCCTCTCCCTCTCCCCTCTCTCTAGAGCACAGTGAATCTCATGGCCTCGGGGCTGTATGCAAAAGAAAGCTTAAAAATCACACAATGGAGCGAGATAAATAGATGTAGACAGTTGTATAAATAGAATGGAAAAAGAACAAATAAAAACCAGTTACCTATTTCTTCGTGAAAAATAACATTGGGAAAAGCTAAGTAGCAATTAAAATATGAAGAATGATGCTTCTTTCGTATCTCAAGGTGCTGATACAGTGATACAGAGATTCCCTTTACCAATGCTGTCAAGATATGGGGTATCCTCCTGAAGCTGTAGAGTGGGGTAACCTCTTGAAACTGTAGAATGAGGTAACCTCCTGAGGCTGTAGAGTGGGGTTAGGACCACAGCTGATGTGAGGGAGAGGCTTTTTCTATACGCCTTGTCCTTTACCAAGACACATCCGTTCTCTTGGGACATAAAGCTAACAGGTGACCTCTGTTTCCAGGGCATCAGATCTGGGGTGGAGACAATTAGGCTACCTTCAAGCTGCTACCTGAAGATTCACTCCTCCCTACACACACTCAGGGCAGGACATGCCTGTTTAGGTGACTGTATGGCACCTCACTCCCAGCATGACAAGTTAAAGGTCTGCTGTATACTACAAGACTGCACAGAGTAAGCTCTGGGGACTGGAACAGGCTTCCATGCTATGCAGAGTCACTATGAAAGTGGCATCAATGGAGCTAATAACTGGACACACAGTGGGACGTGGCCAGAGGTTAGAGTGGCAGAAGCCCAGGGTTCAGAGTTCAGGAGGTAGGTTCTGGCCTATTGTCAAGCTCTTACTTGGCGTGCTCAGGTGTGCTACTTAACTGCTACAGAACTACAAAGCTAGCTTTAGATGAGGCGTATGTTTGTGCATGCTTAGCCCCACTGAGCACTTGGCAAAGCACTTCCATCATTACTGGCAATCTCTGATGTTAAGTACTTACCTCTTTTTGACTGCATGTTTTAGGCCAAAATTTCATTAACCCCCTAATAACCTAAAAAGGAAAAGGAGAAAAAACAAGAGACATTTAATATTTCACATGATTTTAATAAAAATTTTTTCTTAAGTATTTTCACATTATGGAAAGAAAGAAATGGCTTACTGGTTCTGTGAGTGAAGGATCTTTCTCCAGAAACTGTACTATACAATACGCCAGCTGAACAAGAAGGAAGAAGGACAGAGAGTTAAATCCACATTGCAAAGGCTGAAAGCACACAGCACCAACAAAAAGCATCCAGACTCTGGTTTTAACATTACAATGACTTCATTTAAACCCTCATGAAAAACAAGGCTTTTAAATCTTGTTTCTTTAGAATTGGGATCCAGCTATGTTGCCCAGGCTGGTCTTGAACTCCTGCGTGGCAGGGACTAGAGCTAGAAGCTGTGTCTTCGAGTCAGTGACAGGGTTAACAAGGCCCAGGAGGGATTTCTTCCTTAACAAGTTCTAAGATTTCTGAGGCTAATGGAAAGTGGCTGAAACACCTCATTCAACACAGTCTGAGAGGATCTCCTTTGCATTCACGTCCGTCCGTTTACATCTCAAGGTCTGGGTTTTACCCTCTGTGGGGAAGACAACACTTTCTAAAATCCCAGGCAACTGTCTACAAGGAAACCTGAAAACAAGGTTTCCCAAAAAGACCAAAGGTTCAACCTGCCAAGGCCAGGATCTGGGGAGTGCTCCCAGTCTCAACAGGAGTGCTTTCATATCACCATGAAATGTTATATCCCACGGCAGAGACTAAAGCCAAGAGCTCAGAAAGTCCTGAACCGGAAACCTACCCTCTTAAAACACCAGCAGTTTGATGATGTGCTAAATCTGGAACATATGGACTAATTTTTTTCTGCAAAATACAGAGTTCCACATTTAAGAAGGAACACTACTTAGAAAAATGTGTTGCATTTCAGTGCAAACTCCAAAGAGAAGGGAGCCAGAGGCTTACGGCACTAACAAAAAAATACCACTAGATCAATTCTGTCCTCCAGTGGCATGCCTCCATGCAGTGCGGTGTTCAGGACAGTCAGTAAGGACGACACAGGCTCTGAGTATCATCACTACTCCTTTTATGCACATATCTGTTTGGTTCAGAGACAACTCACTATTGCCAATGCCAGCCCCAATCTGAAGGCAATCCTCCTGACTCAGTCTCGTAAGTATTGAGATCACAAGGTAAGAGGGACCACATCCTGAAAGATCTGATTTTCAAAGTAATGAAGGATTTATAAAAAGATGTGAAAACACTGATAAGCTTGCTTACTTGTGAAAAGTGTCTACTGTGTGTGCAAAATGCGAAGTTGGTAAAGCAGAGGAGAGGCAAAGGGCAACTGTGAGACAGGACCCAGTATTCAAGAACATTCAGTTTACTCGGGAAGGCCCTGAGTTACCGCATCCTATTACGTTCTTATACTCTTTACATTTACACATATTCTACTCCAGGCAATCTTTGCAGCAGGCAGCCTTGTGTACATAGAAGTCTGCTACAAAATAAGACGGAACAAAGTCCATTCCTCTCTTTAAACCAGTTCCATGATTCTACTAATAGTTCCATGTGTTAAAAAAAAATGCATACTTTACTATTTTCCTCGAGAAGTATTTTTAATCCTTAACACACTTTTAAAAAAAAAAGGAAAAACAATATCCTGGGAAACATGAAGTCCACAAACTTCATTTTGTTTCAAAAGCTGTACTTGCCGGGCGGTGGTGGTGCATGCTTTTAATCCCAGCACTTGGGAAGCAGAGGCAGAGAATGATCTCTGTGAGTTCAAGGCCAGCCTGGGACACAGAGTGAGTTCCAGGAAAGGCTCCAAAGCTACAGAGAATCCCTGTCTCGACAAACCAAAAACAAAAGGCTGTATGTACTGTAAGCCAGGTATGGTAGCTCACCCTTGGAATCCCAGCACTAAGGAGGAAGAGGCTGGAGGACTGTACGTTCACAGCCAGCCTTGGCTACAAAGGAAGACTTTGTCTCCACAAAAGCTTTGATTTCAAGTGCTACCTGGGCATGGAAGAGTGACAGGCTCCTGACGGTGTGCAGAGGGATCAACACTTTGACCAGGAACTGTTTGTGCTCTGCCTTCAGTGGTAAAGCGAAGCCATTGATAATACTAGAAAAAGAGGAGGTAGGTTAGCAATGCCATCCCACACACTGAACCCAGACAAGCTGCTGTTATGAGCTGGCAAACTCTTAGTTTATATTTGTCCATAAAAACATAGTCAACCCTCCCACCCCTGACAGTCAAGACTTTTCGTTACTTCAACAGAGATCATTTATTAACTAGGTGTTTTAAACAGAAGAGAATTTGATTATGAACACCCAACAGAGGATGCTGTGCTTTCACAAACAGGCAGACAGTGCCCCAAACTTCTGCCCTCCCTTTGCTCCTGAGTCGAGCCACCCACCCTGCTAACTTCCTCTTCAAACACAGGCCTTCTGCCTCTAGACAGCACCAGCTCACTGGCCTGCTCTTCAAACACCCCTGCTATCTCCAGACACCATTCTCTTCATTCTTGAAGCCTCTGCCCGGCCTTGGGAGGTCACTGAGAGGAAGCAGGGAGACCACACCTTCTTTTCTCCTCTAAGGAGGAGACTAAGCCATCACAGTCCAGCTCCGTGGGCTCTGAACCCCCCACAACAGCTGTCTCGCTCCTCCTCTGAGGGCAGCAGCTGCCTAGAACTCCACATCTGGGCACACAATCTTTCCAACTGATTATAAATCTGCTCTCAACAGATATGAGAAAGGACAGGTAACAAATGAGACGCTTTGCTGTCACTGGCCTGACACCCAATCCGACACACAGTCTCTGAGTAAGCTGTGAACTCTTGCTGGTCACTGTGGGGTAGATAACAATATGTAATTGTGGAACAACGCAACAGAGGTAGAGAAACAGGCTAAGCACAAAGGAGAAGGACCCAAGGTACTTGGACCAAGAAATCCAAGTCGGCACTCCCCTCTGCCACCTGAACATGACCTGCAGAAAGAGACTGACCAAAATCCACAATTCATAGCAAACGCTTACCTTCCTAATATTTCCAGCAGTTCAGCTACACCATTGAAGTGTTCTGTTTCATAAACAAACCTGAGGAGAGAAGAAGAGGGAGAGGAGGGGAGAGAAGTGGGGAGGGTGTTAGTGCATTTCCTTCAACTCCTGGAGGTTTACTTAACACTTGCAAAACCATCACTGTGTTCTCTTGCTTGCCCACCATCCACTCACCTTAGAAAAATATTGTTAATTTGTTTTCGGATAAATGCTCTAAGCCCGAGAAACTTGCCGTAAATCCTGTGCAAAACTGTTTTTAAATAGTCCCGTTCTCGGGGGTCTTCACTGTCAAATAGCTCCAGAAGCTGTTGTAAATGAAGGTAAAAAGCTGTCAGGACAGTTTAGTAAAGGATTTAGAAATTCTATCGTCCATCATTTCTAACCTCTCTGTTCCCTTCTTCCCTCTTCAGAAAGCTATTAAATAACTGCTACGCCCAGTATAACAGCTGTCTCTGGGAGCCGGTTACACTGAGTCAAAGGCTGTCTACCTAGGGAAGAGATGCATGCATGCTACGGGACCAGAACAGTAAAAGCCGAAGTGGTGCCCACATGACTAACAGACCATTTTCTAAGCAATCCACACAGGTCAATCCTTCTGTGAGGTGGTTTTATCCTCACCTTACAGCGGAGCAAACTGGGGCACAGAAAGCTCAATCAACTTGCTGGTGATGTCAGAATGAGAAGTATCGGGATTGGGATTTGAACCCAGAAAGTGAACGCCGTCTAAGTCTGTGACCTTCAACACTGTATGTCACTAACTCCTGGGCTTATGTTCCAATTAAGCCGCTCAGTGCTACCAAAGAGCCCAGGAAGATAAAATAATCTCACTCAAAGCAAACACTGAAATTCCCAACGACCCCAGCAATGTTCTTGTTAGTCTGAATGGTTACACTGGTGTGCTCAGGGTAGACGTGCTCAACGTAAGCATGTGCTACGCCTGCATGTGTGAATGGCATGCTTTAGGTTCTGGATCATTTATCATTGCAGCCACAGAATTCTGATAACATGGTCCCAAGTCCCAGGCCATAAGAGAGAAGACAAGTTCAGTCTTAGGCTAAGTGGCAGGGGCCACTACATATCCAACCCAACCCTATAAGGACTCAGGGCCTTGTTTCTGCAGTGCTTGACTAGTTGAAGAGATAGGAATAGAGCTCAGTGGCAGAGCATCGTGCACAAAGCCCTGTGCTCAAACACCAATGGGGTGGGAAGGGGTAGGGTGGGCTGGAGTGGGGAGGTGTTACTGGAACAGCAAACATGCCTATAATCCCCAGCACTTAGGAAGCTGAGGCTAGAGGATCTTGAAGTTGAGTTTAAAGATAGCTACATGAAATCTGGTATCAAACGGCCAACAACAAAATCAGTTGATTTGAAAATGTATATGGAAATACAAGTCACCTCAAAGTGCCAAAGTAATCTTGGTAGTAAGAGGACTCAGAGGACTCACGTTTCTCCGTGCAAAAGTTCAAGAAAAAGCTACAGTAATCAAGGGCATGCTACTGATATGTGATAGACACACAAACAGAATAGAGATAAGAGTCCAAAAACAAACTTTCAAATGCATGCTCAGTTGGTTCCATGGGATGCCAAGACATTCCAGTATGGAAAGAAACAGTCTTCAACTGAAGGTGCTGGGACAACCAGACAGACACATACGAAACAGTAAGGCCGACTTCTAGCTCATACTACAGATTCAAATGGACTCAAAATGGGTAATCAACCTAAAGACAAGAGTACATGACAAACATAATAATAAATCTTCACAGCTCCAAATCAAGTGGATTTTTTAACCTCTGACAAGAAATGCATAAACAAAAAAAAAAAGAAAAAAGCTAAATTAAAACATCTGTGTTTAAAGACTGTAAAAAGATAAGTTACAGAAATAACAGAAAATATGTGTAGGAAAGGCTAGCAGTATCTACAGTATATAATGAACTATTAAATCTCAATAACAGCACAATTCCAGTGGGAAGTGAGGTCAAGGAGGAGAGGCCCACAGGGCCCATCCCTCTGAGGATGGACAGGCAGTTTAGGGTTGCTGGGGGAAGGAAAGGTAGTTTCTTTAATGGGATAGCTACTGATAAGGTAATCAAATCCTGTAAGCAATCCTATTTAAGCTCACTGAGCTAGCCCCCAAAAGAAGAGCTAGCTGAGAAGAGCAAGACACCCAGAAGTGGAGAAGAGACAAAAGAAGGCAATGGGGGGGGGGGGTGTCAAAATAATAATATATGAGCCAGGCAGTGGTGGCACACGCCTTTAATCCCAGCACTCAGGAGGTAGAAACAGGCGGATCTCTGTGAGTTAGAGGCCAGCCTGGTCTACAGAGTGAGTTCCAGGATAGCCAGGGCTACATAGAGAAAACCTGTCTAGAAATGTGTGTGCGTGTGTGTGTGTGTGTGTGTGTGTGTGTGTGTGTGTGTGTGTGTGTGTGTGTGTGTGTGTGTGTGTGTGTGTGTGTATACACATATATATACACATATATATACACATATATGTGTGTGTGTATATATATGTATATATATAAAATTATATATGCATATGAACATGTCATGATGAAGCCCATTCTTGTGTTTAAATAATATATGCTAATAAAAACAAAAAAATCTGAGAACATGAAAACTACTCAACTTAAAAATAACAAAGGATGTTTGAAAAGATAAATCCCAAAGACGGCATAGACATGGAAAATGAATACATGGGAAAGGGCTTGATTTCATTAACCTTGGAAACACAATCCAGAGGAAGACAGAACTCATCTGATGAAGGAGAGAGACAAGAAACATGTTGGTGAAGACACTGGGGAACCCATCTACTGATAACAAGGATATAAATGATGCAGTAGGAAGACAGTCTGGTAGTTCACAGGTCCATACTTCTGAACAACTTCACTCCCAAGTCAATGATGAACAATACGGAAAGCATACATCCAGACAAGCGACTGGCAGTATGAAAAGCTGCACACACTTGTTCACAGAAGCAATAGTGAGAACACAATGCCCGTCAGCAGATGGGAGGAGGACACTGCTCCTAATGAGAGTGAAGTGCTAGAACCCTCCTATTACCACCATCCAGATGACACTGCCAACCACTGTGACAAAAAAGAAACCAGACGCCAAGGGGCAGAAGACGCATGGATCTGTTTATATGAAATACTCAGAACAGGCCTAGAATGAGTTTGGATTTCCTCTGGAGATGATACAATATTCTGCAACTATAGCAGGGATGGTTGGCACAGTCCTGAAAGTCTGTTTAAAATTGCTGGATTGGAAGGCTGGGGAGATAAGGGACCTGAGGTCAACTTCTAGAACCCATGTAAATAAGTGGGTGGCACATGCTTCTAACCAGCACTGGGAGGAGAGACAGAAGGACACATGGAGCTCACTGGCCAGCCAATGGTGAGCTTCAGGCCAGTGACAGGCACCGTCTCAAAGCAAACAAACGTGAATGGCACCCAAGAAATGACTGATCCCTGGCCTCCATATGCATGAACACACATGTGTACACACATCTGAACATGCATCCACCCCCCATACACACATTTAAACATACAGATGCAGACTACTGAATTGTAAACTTCAAACAGGAAACTTTATGTTACATAAATTATAATTACAATCTGCTATTTTGTAAAAATGACAACGAAACTTGGAAGCACTCCTGAATGTTATTAATTCCTAATACGTTCATCACCATTGCAATAAAATAAACCAACTCAGCATGCAAATAAAAGCTGCCTACCTTCATCCTCAAAAAAGGCTATATGTGTGTGTGTTTATGCATATGTGACTATAGATATTTATTCATACATGAGTCCAAGTGATGGAGATGTGAGGCTGAGGGGATGGTAATCAAATGGACATGCCTTTTGTTTCACAAAAGACAGTTCTGGGAAAAATTAATTAATTAAAGTCCCTTCAAATATGGCGGGAAGCAAAAATTGAAGGATAGTCTTCTAAAGTGGACAGTGAACCAGTCCACAAGTTTGGCTTTACAGTGCTTACCATCTATCTTCTGTTCTGTTTGTTCTCCTTGGAGGATTTTGAGTAAATATTTATTAGTGTATATTAACAGCCAACAAATGGGCAAGGCGGTGCCAGGGATATAGTGATATGCAAGTCAGACATAGTCTCCTTTCACAGAGTCCAGTCTATCAGTGGATAAAAAGCCTTTCACAGAGTCCAGTCTATCAGTGGATAAAAAGAAACAAACAGCATAAGTAGTTCAAGATGTTGAACAAACGCATAATGGAAGAAATATAGTGACAGAGAAGGCTTCTAGGGAAAGTGATATCCACACCCCTCCCAAATACACACACCAAAGAACTGGGAGAAGTATTCGTATTAATCAGCTTTTTGTCACTATAACAAAGCACTTAACACAAACTACTTATGAAAAAGAATGTTCTGGTTGTTTTTTGTTTCCATCTCAATTTTGAAGGCTGACTGTTCAAATGGCACAGCACACATAGCCTCACAGCCAGGACTGCCCTTGACCACGCCAATAGGGGTTCATCAATTACACGATGACAAGGAAGTGGTTATATTACAACTCCAACCAGGAACAGAGGAAAAAGAGAGACTTGTATCTTACAATCCCGTCCAAGAGTATGCCCCAAATGACCTAAGGTCCTCCCCACTAGTCTCTACCTCTTAAAGCTTCCATATCATTTATCCAAACTGCCAGGATCACTTATAGCACACCCAAACCAGTGTGATTTTCCCAGGGATTGTGGGGTGTGGAAGGCAGCAGCCTAACTGACAGATAACACTGTTAGCATTTGTCATATCACTGCCCGTTTAGCAATAAAATAAACAAGTATGTGCTGAGACCTTTCCTCGCGCCATGGATGTCCTTGCTTCTGGGCACACAGAGTGCTGAACAACTTCCAGCTAACTATGGGAGGCAACCAGTGAGTTAATAATTGACTTGCACAGGAAAGCAGTCTACTTCCAAAAGAAAACACTCGGCCTTAACAGGCCAGAAAGGAGAGGGAGGGTATGTATGCCTTGGATGTGCTCATTATCTACCTCTTTATGTAAGAGATACTCAAAATTACACAAGATATCTAACCCATCTATTGCATTCCAGTCCTTGTTTATGGAAATTATTAACCTTTTTAAGTTCTGTTTTTTACTCTAGTTTCTACTTTAAGTGGTGCAAAAGGGCTTAATGAGTAATATGCAACCAACATAAGAAGGGGTTTGTAGGGGTGGGATGTTAGCAAAACTTGAATCAACTGAGCTTCTGTAGGGCTAATCTGAAGAGTCTAATACTGTAGAATTAAACAAAGATTATTTAACTAAATATTTCATTAGGTTCTCGGGGGAAAAATATCTTAGTAAGGACCCTGACTTAAGGTCTTTGCAGAGTCCTATTAAATGTACCGTCCTCTGCAACA
The DNA here is from genome assembly GCF_903995425.1 of Onychomys torridus. Lineage (NCBI taxonomy): Eukaryota > Metazoa > Chordata > Mammalia > Rodentia > Cricetidae > Onychomys > Onychomys torridus. Next base: position 44,038,257 of record NC_050456.1, read on the forward strand.
AAGAAACCTGAGCCTGGAAGTGTGACTGCTTCCTGCTAGCCCGAACACACTTCTACAGCATTTTGATGGGGAGGCATGAAGGCCATTACCTCTAAAAGGGGAGAGGGTAAGATGAGGTCTCACTTCCAAAACCTAACACGTATACCCAACTATTAAGAAAACACCATATTCATAGATCATGACATCTCCACTATCACAGGCAACTTGTCAGAGAAAGCCAGGGGTTTCCAAATTGCTTACAAAGCAAAGACAGACAGACATGTCAACATGCTGAGTCCAAGCTTTAAGAAAAGGCTTCCCTGAGGCTAACAGAGGTAAACTGTGAAGACTTGGCTGAAAGCTCTTCTTCAACCTTCAAAACGACTAAATCTACAGTTAAATCTACAATGAAACAAAGAGAGGACAGTGACGGCCTTCCTGCCAGGCAGGGAGGGCTTGATCCTCTTCTTAAAACCTCACTGTAGGGGCAGTGAAAGAATGAGAATATAAATATCCCACCCCCACCTCACCCACCCTTACCCCACCCTCCCTTGCCTACCCATCCCCCATCCACAGCAGAGGGGCCTGGAGGGCAGATCAGACTTGTCAGACTCCTGTGGGTCTTCCAGCTTGGGAAATGGACAAAAAGAACCAAGCCCTATGGAGTTTCCTCCTGCTCACTCACTCAGGGTTCCCCGGGCCTCCAGCAGGCAGGGACGCTAACAAGGTGCCAGTTCCCACCAGAGGCACTTTAGGGCTTAAAAATGGAAGGCATGCGCTAGATTTGATGACTCTGGTATGAGAAGCACCGACCAGAGCATCTTCAAAGTCTGCAGGAGTCACACCCCCTGCACCCCTGTGCAGAGTAGTAAAGACTTCCAGTCTAAGGCCAGAGAACACCAGCAAGTGTCTAGTCTCAGATATCAAATAGCGAAATCCTGCATATTTAATGAGTCCTTGGCCAGAACTGTATCTAAGCTCCCAATTTGGGATAAGACAGATCTAGGTCTCTTCTGGGGTTCACTGGAATGCTGAAGAAAGACCTAGAGGCACGGTAATGGCCAGAGGTTCTCAGTGAGCTGACAAGGTCCTGCCCGATTCCCCTTCTGTGAGCACCACCTGCCAAATATGACAGCTGCACATCCAACCTGTACACGCACACAACCTACAAGCACAGGCAGTAAGTGGGTTTGGAAAAAATGAGCAGGTAATGATGATGATTATTATGAAGAATCAGTAGACATTCTACCAAAAGGAACAACTCAGAAGAAACAGGAACAACGCAAGGAATAGGAAAAACTTGCAAAAAAAAGAAGAGTTCAACATTCTCAGAGATACTAGATTCCTGAAACAAACAAACAATGCTATACCAGATGAAAAATCACAAAAAGAGCTTTAGGAAACTCAAAATGTGATGAAAATAGAAATGTTGGCAGAAGGACGATAACACTAAGCAAGTGAGCAGGATCACATGGCGGGCAGAAAGCACTGGACAACAGGTCCAGGAGCAGAGACAGGGGGCAACCAATCCATCCAGAAAGACGGGACAACAGCAAGAGGGAAGTATCGAGATGAACCCAGTGCAATTTTCCCAAGGGGCTGTGGGGCAGGGAAGCCATGGATGTGCTCCACATCTCAAGTGTTGTGCACAGGATGTATAGAAACTTCTGAAGTTAAAGACAAAGATCTCAAAAGCTTCGGGGTCTCTAAACAGGGCAACATGGGCTCATTTTCTCACTACCAACCTCAGAAGCCAGAAGTCAGTGAAGCAATTCCTTAAACATCTCAGGACACCAAAACCATGCAGGTTTATACCTTGCCAAAATATGAGTCATTAAATATATGCCTGTATATATGTATTTTTTCAGACAAATAATCTCCAAAAACTTACAACTCATTCATGCTTTCTTAGGAAATATCAAGAGGGTAAGTTCTAGCAAATGAGAGAAAGTTAAGTGAACAAAAACATGTCCCCAAAGGTTGAGAAAAGGGGGTCTCAGAATGATCACTGTGGATATAGTTAGGGAAGCAACAGTACCAATCAGAATAGTATGAGCATTACTTCAAGGAAGTAGGCCTCCAAAGATGAAGAAAAAGAAAACACAGAAAGAGACACAGAGAGAGACACAGAGAGAGAGAGACACCACTGTGTGACCGACACAGAGGAAAAAACTGGGTGAAACCCTTGACAAGTGCTAACCTTGGGGTTAAAAAAGCTCCATGCTGGCAGAGGAAGTTAGCTTTCTCTAAAGGTAGTTAGTGACCACACTTCAGTGGAAGACACACATCCAAGAATATGTGGGCAGCACAAGCTGGTCTTTAGGGTTAAAAGGTGGGACAGGGAGCTTCAGAGACGGCTCAGTGGTTGAGAGCCTGTTCTCTTCCAGAGGACCCAGGTTTGATCCTACCACACGTATCAGGGAGCTCAGGTCCTCTACTGGCCTGTGCCGGTGCTCACAAACATATCACATACATGTACATGTATACATAAATAGAAAAATAAATCTTTACTTTGAAATTGTTTTAATTTCTTTTTTTTAGATGAACACCAAGTTGGGTAAGTGGGGAAGGGATCTGAGAGGAACTGAGGTGTGAATATGATCAAAGCACAAGCAAATTTTCAATAAACTAAAATATTTTTTAAAAGAACCATGAGCTGGGCACGGTGGAACATGCCTTTAATCTCACCCAGCATGCGGGAGGCAGAGGAAGGTGGATCTATGTGAATGAAGCCAGCCTGGTCTACCAAAAAGACTTAACCTCACCCTAAAATAAACACAACAAATTAAACTCCACAATAAAAGCAAAGCCGTTACTGTGCCTAGGCTATAAACATGGCCGCACATGTACACGCACACGCACACGCGTGTGCGCGCGCGCGCGCACACACACACACACACACACACACACACACACACACACACACATCTATGCTTAGAATAGGAAGTCATTAAATAGATAACATCTAAAATAAAAAAATCAGGAGATAGTAATGTACACCTACTAATTAGAAATTTGGGGGTAAATACATGCAAACAGCTAGAAGATGACTACCACTATCTCTAGGGTATGGGACTATGGATTTGGAGAAGGAAGAAATAGAAGTTTGCTGCTTTTCTTTATAAACTATATGAAAATATTTTAATTATTAAAATAGGCAATACTTTGTTACTTAAAACTGGTTTTCAAAGTCATTAATACTTTTTATGATTATTAAGACTTCAAGCAAGTTCCAGGACAACCAATGCTACACAGAGAAATCCTGTCTTTAAAAACCATGTGTGGCGGGGAGGGGAGGGCTCAATGGTTAAGAGCACTCACTGCTCTTCCAGAGGACCCGGGTTCAATTTCCAGCACCCACATGTCAGCTCACAACTGTCTGTAACTCTAATTCCAGGGGATCCGACATGCTCACACAGACATACATGAAGGAAAAATACAAAGAAAGGGAGGGAGGGAGGGAGGGAGGGAGGGAGGGAGGGAGGGAGGGAAGGAGGGAGGGAAGGAGAGAGGGAAGGAGGGAAGGAGAGAGGGAGGGAAAGAAAAGAAAAAGAAAGAGACTTCAAGTAAAAAGTCCAGTTGTTTCTGCCTATTAGTGCAGTAAAGAAGTGCTTGTTCTGCCCTTCTCCATATAAAGTAGCAGTTTTGAGAACACTAGAAAGAGTCAAGAAATTCATGTGTAATGGCGCAGGCATTATAATCCCAGCACCTGGGAGGTAAAGGCTCTCAAGAAGATTCACAGAGAGGGCAAAGACGGGTGGGGCGGCAGGGAGTTAGGTGCTCACAAGATGCTGCCGATTCTGAAGGCCTGAATCTGGTCCCTGCAAGCTGTCCTCTGACCACTGTGCACCACACACACGCACACAAACATCTTCATCCAGACTGCCAAGCACTCCAATTCAAGCTCCATGTCTCTGGCTCTGCTGGCAACAGCTATTCTACAATGAAGGCTGGATCCCTGAGAAACTTCACCTGGACCTTATGACGTACACAAAAAACAGTCACCAGCAAGAGCCACCTGGGCCAGGGCCAGGGAGCAGCTCAGGGGTACTTGCCCAGCCTGGCTGCAATCCCCAGCAGGGGCAGGGAGCTCATGAATCTAAGTGCTGTATGACATGGGGTGACCACCAGCAACCACTAGAAAGCACAATGTGGACAAGTGATCACAAGGATTCATGCCTCAGCGTAGAGCACCTCTGACTTCAAGGCTCAATGGGTTTCAGTCACACGAGTATGAAGTTCCCCAAATTGAACTTTCCTACTAATGTCAGTCATTCTATCCACAAAAGAGAAGCCCATTTCCCCCTTGATAAGACAACCAATTTGATCAGAATCTGAACACAGAGCCTGCTATATTGAATAGTGAGGCACTAGGAAGAGATACACAGGAATGGCTACATAGCTCACAGGACCCAGTGTCAACATGGATGGGTGGGGAGTGTTCCTTTTAGGGAAAGCATTAAGAATTTCAAAAGAAACCAATCTCTGAGGTCTCAGAGACAGCACATGCAGTCTGCCCAGGAAGCTGTCCTGTATGCAGCAGCTAGAGCAGCAAAGCCCAAAGCCCTTTAAAATACGGGCTAAAAAAAATATTGTGCTAGGGCTGGAGGGGTGGCTTAGCAAGTAAGAGCATATACTGCTCTTCCAGAGGACCAGAGTTCAAATCCAGCACCCACAACTGAGCAGCTCACCTGCCTATAATTCCACTTCCCAGAAGGAATCAAAGGCTCTGGCCTACTCAGGCACCTGCACATACATGCACATACCCACACACAGATACGTAATTGAAAATAAAAATACACATATGAAAACAAATTGTATTATTATTGCATGTGTATGATTGGGGGCACGACACAGTGTGCTGCTGTGAAGATCACAGGACAGTTCTGTGCAGACAGCTCTCTTCTTCCACCAGTGTGGGGTTCTGGGAATCAACTCAGGCCATCAGTCCTAAGGATAAGCCTCACCGGCCCCTTTTATAGGTTTTGAGCTAAATGTTGGACTGAAGATGATGAGGAATGGGGGTGTTTCACTGTCAACTAGTGATGGATAACACCCCAAGGCAGAAATAAATTTTCTAAAGTTTGATTTGCTGTAGGCTCTGGGAGACAAATGTAAACACTGTGACATATTCAGGGAATTGGTTTGGAAAATAGCTCTGTACTGGAGTGGAGATTCAAGGCCTCATGCAACTTCCTTCAGAGGGGAAGAGGACACAGCTTGCTTTGGGCTGTGTCCAGTTTTATCTTGAGGTTTTAAATATGCAATATCAAAAGGTCACTTTTGAGGCCAAACAATGATTTGCATAATTTGCATGCTAATTATGTCTAAATATAACTGCAAATGTGAAGTACAAATTACTAACAGCCATCTCCAGCAGTAGGTACGTTATAGGGATATTTGACTTGTGTGTCTCTTAGCAACCACTGACTGTTTCGCATTTAGAGAGTGGTTGAAGGCAATCTTTAGAAACATGCTACTAAAGAGCCACAGTGATTCATCCGATGAAACAATCCAAGGTTGGCAATCAGTCTGCTTCTAAAGGGGGCAAGGGAAGCAGCAGCCAGAAGAAACCATTTCCCAAGACCCCTTAAGCAGATGAAAATGGTCTTTATGGAGAACAAATGTTGTTCCATGAGCTGAGGCAGGCCTGCTGCTTACACAAACCTAAAGCAGCACAGCCGTACACATGGTACGCTACGCAGTAGCCATCTTTGACAAAGATGTAGATGGGTACTTTAAAAAAAATGATAAAGGTTCTGTAAATCTCATTTCATAGAAATCACAATGTTGCTCAAATAGGGCAGTCAGACTTTTCCTGGATGAATAAGAAGGCCCTTCAAACGAAAACATCCAAAACCCTGGAACAAAATGCAACAAGACAGGCTGTTCTGTCTGGAAATCCATCATAATCCAGACCTCCAGCTTCTCTTTAAAAGCCCAAGGAGCCAGGACATGTGCCTGGCTCACTGTCTAGCCTAGATGATGCAGGCTAGTGGCTGTGGGCTGCAGCAGGAGTCAGCACACTCCGCCATCACGTCCACGCTGCAGCAGGAGTCAGCACACTCCGCCATCACGTCCACGCTGCAGCAGGAGTCAGCACACTCCGCCATCACATCCACACTGCCTCTCTGAGTGGCTTGTTTGTCTCCATAAACATCTAAGCATGCTAACCAACTCTTCCATTCCTGGTGCCAACACATATTCAAATACAACACTGGTCAGAAGAATTCAGTTGGCAAAGTTGAACTGATAAAGAATTTAAAGACATAGGAAACCACAGGGGATATCTTAAAGAAGACAGACTAAGAAGAACCATCTAAGCCAGAGGGTACTCAAGAATTTTATAGTAAAAGTCAAGTGTCAAATAATTATAACATGCCAGGCAAATGCAGGCTACTAATGGTTAACTTCACAGCCTGAAGCCATTAAAGAAAATACAATGCAAAAGGGCTCTCAGAACCAAAGTTGCTCCTGACTGGAAATACCAGCAGCAGATAAGCACAGTGTTTACTACCTTCTTGGGAGCTGTCCTAAGCAAGTATACAGCGTTCACTCATTACGTCCTGACAACATTACTGTGGCTATGTGACATCTACTTTCCAGATGAGGAAACGGATGGACAGAGCAGTTGTGTAACTTGTCCAAGGCCATACAACGAAAACTGGTAGAACTAGGCTTGGTGACGTGTGCATGTACTCCCAGGACTCAGGAGGCAGAGGCAGGAGGGTGGTCACACGTTTGAGGCCGCCATGGTCTACATAGCAAATTCCAGGTCAGCCAGGGAGACATAGTGAGACTCTATTCTAAAACAAATAAACAACAAGTAAGCCTGAACTCAAATCAGCATCCACACTTAACCACCAACCCACTCTGCATCTTCCTCGGGAGGAATCAAGACACTGAAAAGGCCCTTGAGACATCACAGAAAGCAAGCTCAGATTTTAAAGGGGCATACCTAGATGCTGAAAGGAAGCAAATACAATGAAGACTGGTCATAAAATGACAGAATCCGACAAAAATATAGTACCAGGAAGGCTAATGCACAAATAAGCAGAGTGTTTAATGCAAAACAGGTTGGGTGAATCAGAAAGCCGGAAGACAACCACTCCTTCCCCACAATGACCAACAATTTGGCATATTTCCTTCCAAAACTGGTAATGCAGAATGCTGTAGTCAATTGTGTTCGCCAAACTCGGGTTTTGGAAACTTGCTCCCCAACACCACAGAGGTGGAACCATTTGGGAGGTGTTCAAATCACAACAGTACCCATGAATGGAGTCACACAAGGATAAAAATGTGACTATGGGAGTGTCCAGGTGTCACTCACTCTTTACCTTCCACATGAGAACACACAGACACATCCTCACCAGATGTCAGCACACCGATTTTAAACTGTCCAATCTCTAGATTTATGAGAAAGGAGTTTCTGCTCTTTAAAAATTGTCCACTCTCAGGTAAAGCAGTTTCTGCCTCAACCACATATCTGCTCTCAATTTCACACCATGACCCAAAAACAATAAACAGAAAATTCCAGAAATAATGTCTAAGTTTTAAATAGTCATTCTAAGTAGCATAAGAAAGCCTCAGTGTCCTACTGTATCCTACTGTAAACATGAACCATCCCTTATCCATACTGTGTCACTCAGTGGCCATCTGGTGGCCATCACTGTATCACAGTACTTGGATACAGGGGTCAGTGCTATCATCCATGGCTTTGAGCATTCACTAGAGAGCCTGAAGCCCAATTCTCACATAAAGGAGAAAAGGCCTGTAGAGTCACACCAGTGTACTAAGACAAAGACACAGACATGTCTTTCCCCTAGAATAACAGACCCAGACTCAAAACCTACAGAGTTCTATAACATGCATGCCCCATGTCAAAACAGATCATGTATATCACTGCTCACATTCTTTTTCCTAACTAATGTTTTCTACTATGTGAATGTCTATAGTCTTTCTAACCAGCCCTGATGAAGACCTATTAAGTTTTTTCTAATGGTGTAATCATCGACAATGAAGCACTCCATGTCTCTGTAGACATAGCTGGTTGTGTCTTATGGAACCGCTGGGTCAACACTTGCCAGACACAATGAATACTATTCCCTCTTCAGAACTGGACCATCCTAATGAACAGATGCCATGTGTATTTGTCTACCACTCATCTACTACCCATCTTCTGATGGGCTTTGGCTTACTCAGAAGAGTCCCCTCCACCCAAGCCTCTGTTACATCTCCTTCTCCTGTCCCAACACTACAGTTTAAATTAATGTACCTGAATAGAGCATCCTTTTTTCTTGCAGCTCTGAGAACTATTTAATTATCTAAAATATCCTATTAGTAGACATCTCTCTCAAAAATTTATACCATGAACTATGAAGTTTTTAAGTTATAAAAAGAAACTAGAATTTAATTAGAACTATATACTAGTCAGCAGCCATGGTGGTGCACACCTTTAATCCCAGCAGATGCATCTCTGAGTTTGAGACCAACCTGGTCTATAAAATGAGTTCCAGGACAGCCAGGACAACATGAAGAGACCCTGTCACAAAAAAGCCAAAAAAAAAAAAAACAAAACCAAAAACAAAAACAAACTGCACAAACTATCTTAGAGGCTATAGAAATATCTTTATGATGGCCAATTTACTCCCATCTAGGAACACACTGCATTCCAAAATTCATTCAAGCCTGCTCTGTAAAACTGGACTGTAAGTTTCACATAGATTAAAATTTTGTTTCAAATTGGGACTACAGCTTAGCAGTGAAACACATGCTTAGGCAATGTGAGGCCTTGGATTAACTTAACAGCACTAAAAGAATATTCAAAAGGTGAAGATTTTTAAATTACTATTAGAATCAAACAGATACTGTGAGATGAAAAGGGTCCAAAGGGATGAGCATTTCATAACGATGAGACTTCCCAGACGGAACCAGCGAGTGATGCACACAAGTCATTCCCCAGCGAGCCCATTTGTGACTTAACACAGAAGACACTGAGTCTCAGAAGCACCAGTGTGCTTGAGACTGAAGGTAAGAACTCATTGTATCCACACTGTCAAATGAACAGCATTCGGGTTGTCTCGTGGCCCGCCTGCTGCTATCCTGCAGTCTACACAGTGAATGAGCAGACTGAAAGTCAGGATCGAATAGGAAGGCTTGCTGGCAGTCACTGGAGCACAAGAGGAGCGCATTCTCAGCTCGCATACTATGTTACACTGCAGCTTCCTTACAGCCCACTACAGCACAGGAAAGCAGCTCCATTCTTATTTTGCTTTTCGTATCCACTTATGGGAAGAGAGCTAGGAAAAGAGAAAGAATACATCTAGTTGCATCAGAAAGCACATTTAAATCCTGTGGCTAGAGTAAGTTTTAACTTAGAAAATTTCCCGCTGCACTCACCAAAACATTTTGAGGTCATAAAGCATCTACAGAAAAGAAAAGGTTGGCTCAAAGGAAACGTACAAGAAAATGTTATTTTGTTTTATGAAAAGTAAGAGTACGAGGATTTTTCATGTCCTAAGACACAAAACACAGAAGGGCTAAGTGTAGTCTGGTGTGAGGAAAATAAGCAGGGACAGGAGGAGGGTGTAGACGATATCCGAATATTAATCAGAAGTGGGTAGCACTGCCAGCTGAGGGTCAGTTAGATGCAGAGGGCAAGAGGGGCATAGTTGGGAGGGGTAGTGCAATTATCAAAAGGAGCTCCTCAAGCCCCAAAGATAATGGGCCCCAGCAGGGCCCAACCTGGGAACAGACTACCCCGAGCGCGATCTCAGAAGCAGGTACAGAGAGCGAAGCACTGGGAAGGCAGCTGTGCCAACAGCGGACTGGAGAAGAAGCAAAGGCCAGGACAATGAAGTGGCTGACCACACACCAGATACAGATCCACTCACCATCTGTACTTCATCTTCTTGTACAGGGAATAACCTAGCTGACCACACCCACAGTTGACAGGCACTTGCCAGGATCAAATAAGTCCAACCAGTTCGCTAACATGCCCCGTGGCTGAGGAACAGTACTTCACTGCCTCAACTCCCCGCGTTTTTTCTTGAGACAGCCTCTCTCCTTGTGTAGCTGGTATTAGTTACTTTTCTGCCACTGTGATAAAACACCATGACCAAAAGCAACTTAGGGAAGAAAGAGTTGTTCTGGCTCATAGCTCAGGGGGCTGAGAGTCCACCATGACAGGGTGAGGTGTGGCGGGAAAGTGGCAGGCTTGCAAGCAGAGGCAGGAAGCTGGGAGATCACATCTTAAACTGCAAGCAAAAGCGAACTTTGAACCTCAAAGCCTGTCCCTGGTGATCTACTTCCTCCAGCAAAGCCACACCTCCCAACCCCTCAACCCCCAACCGCTCCACCAACTGGGAGCCAAGTGTTCAAATACCAGAGGCTGTGAGGGAATTTGAGCCTGTGAAGTGTCTCCCAGGAGCTGAGGCTGCAGGTGTGTGCCAAGATACCTGCCCTGCCACATCTTCAGATGATAAAGTTACACCACTCCAGGATGAGGAGAGTGCTGTATGCACAAAGCATCTAAGCAGGTCTCTCTGCTACTGTTATAAACAAAACCAATTTTCAATTACTGACACATGAATCTGCTAAAATAAGAAAACTTCTAAAAACCCATAACAGGCCTCTACCAGCTTTGTCAAATATCACAATTCTAATCAACAACTTAAATGAGGTCAAAAGTCAGTGCATTTAAGAAGCTCACAAATGTCAGAAAGATACAAGACTGTGAATAAGGTGATAACAAGAAACCTCCAGAAAGATCTCCTAAGACTGGAGATTGATGATGATACTCCACAGAAATACACAGTAGGTTTCACAATTAGATTTTCAAAGCAAGATACACACACACACACACACACACACATACACACACACACACACACACACACACACGATCAAAAGGAAACATGGCTTTACAGCAAGCAACATGCAGAGCCTATTAAAGTCAGTGAAGACCAGAAGTCAACAGAAGTTAGTAAAATCATCCAACCTCAGGATATGTTAGTGAGAGTCCCCCTTTAAGAAATCAGACAAGAGAATGGAGCACCAAGCTGAACTGGCCTGATCAAGCTCCTGACCTAGTGTTCAGAGACGTATTTCACACTTGAAGACAAAAGTACTTCTATGGTCTACTGAAGGATTCAAACTGACATGTGAGAAAAGGTTGATAGAATTAAGAACTCAGTCCATGACAGAGAATGCTCATGGACAACTGGTGGGCCAATCCACATGACACACCAATGCAGTAGTAGTGGACTCTCTGTCTAGAGCAAAACTCAACAGCCTGCCTGTAAACCTAGGGAAAAAGGATGCAGGTGCTAAAGAACCCCTCCCCCAAGACCAACACTCCTTCCAGCTCTCAGCTGGCAGCCAGGCAGCCAGGAGCACCACAAAGTCTCTGCTCTCAACAGAGACTGCCTGCTCCTAGAACTCTGTTGGGTTGGATTCTATGATCCTGCTATACCTTGAGCAAAATATTGGCCGGGGCTCAATGTGGATATCCTGAATTCTGAATTTAATCTAATTAGGGCAGGGTATGAGCTCACTATAAAAGTTAGTGGCTTTTTTCCTGTGAAGGCATAGGAGACCAGACGTCTGCCACAATTATGCTTTTACTTAAGTTCTACTTAGATGAGTGTCTCGGTGGGAGACAGGTATTTTCTTTCCTGTCAAAGGAGCAGCAGTCCCTACAGCACTTTGCTCCAGTGTCCACTTTAACAGACTTAGAGTAAATGCAATCGGAGCAAGGAGGTGCTTCTGAAAAACTCAGTTTCACCATTGTGTCCCAAATCTCAGGCAGAAGGGAAGATGTTGTCGACAGTTTCAAAATGTAGAATGAGAAACCAGGAAAAATGGGTTCCCTAAGATACCCCAAATGGACAGGCTGGAATTCATCCCTGCAGGAGATTTTCCAGTGTTAAATTGGGTGATTGCCCAGTGACAGCTACATCCTCACAGTCTGATGACCTGTGCTCTGCACCCGCAAGCTCATTATTCACTTTTAATAGGTATATCCTGAAGGGCTTCAAAAAACCTTTCCTAAAGAACAAGTTTTAAAGCAACATAAAGATTCACAAACCGGCCCTGGAAGACGACTTAGCAGTAAAGGTACTTGTCGCCAAGCCTGGCAGCTGAGTTCCATTCACAAAACCCACAAGGCAAAGAGAGAAATGACTCCGGAGGGGCTGTCTTTTGGTCTCTAGAGAGCTGTGACATGCATACAACCATACACAGTACACACAAAATACACAAATGCATTTTTGGTTTTGTTTGTTCTTTGAGACAGGGTTTTTCTGTGTAACAGTCCCAGCTGTCCTAGAACTCGTTCTGTAGCCCAGGCTGGCCTCGAACTCACAGAGATCTGCCTGCCTATGCCTCCTGAGTGATGGGATTAAAAGCATGTACCACCACCACTCGGCATAAATGTAATTTTATAAAGATTTGTACAAGCCAATCATATAAATGAAATTATTCTATAATTAAACTATAAGAAAGCTTAGAAAGATTTAGAAATGCACATTCTTTGTGTTTAATATGGAATTGAATTCTACCACAAATAATTTTTAAAAGACATTGCTTTTAATGGGCAAAAAGAGAAACTACCTCGTATAAACATATTTAATTAAGAGACAACGTTAACAGTCACCAAGATTGTTGTTGTTTCTAACAATATCCAAGAAAATGAGATAACATGTTAGTAAATAAATGATATGCACACAACTATAAAAACAAATGCTTACCTGTAATACAAATTTCTGATCTATGTATTTTTTGGCAATGCTGGGTTGGAATTCTTGACTTTCCAAAAATCGTATGAAAAATTCATATACAAGCTGCAACAAAAAGACTGTAGTTAACTTCAAATTAGAATTCATTAAAATTAAATTAAAATCCACGACAAACACATTCCACTAAAACTGACAGGGCTTAGGACATTAGGTTTAACTATCAATCCATGAGTCATGCTACCTTTCTTTCGACTCACAGTTAGTGTGATAATTTTTTGTTTGTTCATTTTGGTTTTTCAAGATAGGGTTTCTCTGTATAAACAGCCCTAGCTGTCCTGGAACTCACTTTGTAGTCCAAGCTGTCCTTGAACTCAGAGATCCACCTGCCTTTGCCTCCTGAGTGCTGGGATTAAAGACATGAACCACCATGCCCGGCTTAGTGTTATAATTTTTACCTTTTAAAATTAAAAGCAAGAAATATGGCCAAAGCAAATAAAAATCCATATTCTCACCCATATTCACCATATTCTCATAGAGAAGCCCACTGTTCAAAGTCTGTCCTTCCACTCCACCTGGCTCTGTACGGAGGTAGTTCTCCTCTTCCCTCATGCGGCCCTGGGACTGAACTCAGGTCAACTTGATGCTAAGAATACCTTGACCTGCTGAGCTATCTTGCCGGCCCATTGTTAACATTTTGTGTACACTCCTCCCTCTGAAACATATACATGTACTGTATATAAATCTTTGCATATCTTAATAAGTTACTTTTATCATTTAAACAGTACATTATGAATAATTTGTGTCCAGAGTATCCAAGCCATCATTTTAGTAAATCAGTCATTACTAATAATTTATAATGAATTTCACTGTTCATAATTAAGCAATCACATATGCTCAGATATTTAAGTAGTTTCTATAGTGTTTCTCTAGTGAAATACTCTGCGATCGTATCATACAAAACATACACTTTTTCAATTACTTCATGAGTACATATTTTTAAAGGGGGACTTGTCAGATCAAAAGACACCCAAAAACATTCTGGATTGTGCATAATCACTGCCAGATTTTCTTTAAGAAAGTATGTCATTTTATACTCTTCTAAGCAATGTTTGTGTAACTCAATATCCTCGTTTGGAAACAGCACAGTCATATGGGCAGGGTCAACCTCAAATAACTGTTCAGATAAACAGTGCAAGATGGATGTTTACTCTCTGTGGGTATAATAGATCTATGTTAAAGGCCACATCAGACTAGACGGCAGCATCACTGAACCAAAACTCTTAAGAACCCAGCTGCAGCCCTTACTAGCTGGATAAGCCTAATCATGCTCATTTTCTGAAATTCTGTTTCTTTCATTTTGCAATGGAGATGACAGTAAGATTCAATGTAATGTTACATGTAAAGCCTTCTGTATGTGACAAACATAATCACCATCATTTGCCTAAAACAACACTTGTGTTTTTTTTTCTTCTACAATTAAAATTAATAGACATACCCAAGAGCTTTGAGATAAATATGCATATATGTGTGTGAATATTTAATTTCGATGTATTTATAAGGAAAAGCTGAGAAAGTTTAAAATATGCTTCATTTCATTTTACAATAAAATACACTACATGTTAACATAAGTGTGTGTGTGTGTGTGTGTATATGTATGTATATATATATATATGTTTTTTTTTTAAACCAACTGTTATTTTAAACATTATTATAAAGAAAAGAACTTAGCTAGGGCTGCTGAGCCATGCCTGAAATCCCAGCTCTCAGAGACTGGGGCAGGAGTCTAAGTGAGTTTAAGGCCAGGTTGTCTACTTAGGAGAACCCTGACTTGAAAAAATAAGATTAATAAATAAGACGTTGCACTGTTTGTATTTTTGGTAAAACTCTTTAATACCTGGTATATCAGAAGATAGGTTCACATCTGCTTGACTATTCAAGCTGTGATTTATTGTTCTGGTTGAAGTATACTTTTGAAAAAGTCAAGGCTGGGAAAAGAGTATTTTGGAGTCTTCTCACAGAATCATATTCATTCTTCTTTAATGCAAACACCAAAACTCAACAGCCTGTGGTTTCTGAAACATGAGTTGCGGTGCAGCTTACAAGTTAAGAGCATATGCCACCCACACAAGAACTGGAGTTCAGCTCCCAGGACTCAGTCAGGTGAATGGGTGTATCGGCCACCTACAGCTCCAGAGGCAGAGATGAGGCATCACGGCAGCAACTGGCTAGTCACAGTATACTGAGTTCTGGTGTGGCTGAGGGACACTGCCTCCAAGGGTAAAGTCGAAGAACAATGGAGGGTAATTCCTGACATGAGCCTCTCAACTCCACATGCACAGTACACACACACACACACACACACACACACACACACACACACACACACACCATAGAAAAGTAAAAAGTAGAAAAAACAGGTTGCGATGCAGAATCTGAAATGATACCAATGAACTAGCCAACTATCCCACAATCTGGATGGACCTTGATTGTGTGTGTTCCTAACATGGGTCATTTTCCCACTGGGAATTATTGGCTCACTGACTCATGTAGACTTTTCAAATACTGACAAATCCTATTTCACAGTATCTTTTTCTAGAAATCATATTTTTTTTTCTCCCAAGAACAGTCTTTAAATTTTGGGAGGCTGGAAAGCTTGGTATATAACTGATATCTATTATAAGACAGCTATATGCTATGTAACAGATCCTGGCTTTCTAAAGTTCAAATTCTAAGTTATACTTCCAGTGTTTGGATTCTATCAGTATGAAGAATTATTATCAATTGGGCTTCCTTGTTTTAGAAGAATACCTGCCAAATGTCTAAATCTTAATAACCAGTGTGTTGTTTTGTCAAGTACAACTGGTGTCTCCTGAAAAAGCTGTTAGGATAGCCTGTGGTCAAAGCGATCACACAGCATGCTTCCACAGCTAGGATAGCCTGTGGTCAAGGTGATCACACAGCATGCTTCCACAGGACCACCACTGTACTGCAGCATGCAGTAATATGATCTATGCATACTTTTCATGTCACCATGCAGAATATTTTTAAGTATATGCTCAAGGGTCACAACTGAATAGAATTAGTCACTTCTGATGCTCTTCAAACACTTCTCAGATTGCAATGGGCATCTTTTAATTTCAAGTGCAGACAGGGAATAAAACTGAGTCCTTGACAGTCTGACACTGTCTTTATTTGTGCTAAATCAACAGCATTTTTAAATATCACTGTTGGCCCAGTATGTTGGCATACACCTTTAATCCTGGCACTCAAGAAGTATAAGCAGACAGAGCTCTGAGAATTCTGGGCCAGCCTGGTCTACACAGTGAGTTCCAGGATAGCCAGAGCTACACAGTGAGACCCTGACCACCACTGTTTTTATAATTAATAGTTCAAACTATACGATGACTAATAAACACAAGCACAAGGGCAAATACCACAGGACTGTGGTAAAGAAGTAATAGGGGCCAGGGAAATGGCTTAGTGAGCAAAGGGGCTTGGTGCCAAGTCTAAGGAGCTGAGTTCAATTCCCAGAACCAGAGGGAAAAAGGAGAGAGAGAAGCAACTCCCAGAAGTTGTCCTGATCCCCTACACACACACACACACACACACACACACACACACACACACACACACACTCAGGTGTGTGTATACACTTACAAACAAATAAATATAGTTAAAAACTTTTATTAAAAAGTGTTGGCCTTATAGGCCACTGAAAATTAACTGAGGGACTTCTAAGGGTCCAGAGATATCACTGACTTAAATATTCTTACAGAAGTCTGGTAGCTTCAGACTCTAATACTTACATTTGGTATTCCTGTTAGTATTTTTACTGTGCATTTAGTGTGTGCATGTGAGTGGAAGGCCACTTCCAGGACCAGTTCTCTCCTTCCACCCCATGGGTTCTGGGGATGGAACTCGGGTTGGAGCTGGCCCTGCTGAGCTGCCTCCCTGCCCACTTCCCCATGAGCATCTAATGTGATTTTCATAAAGCTGCTGTAGTATGGTGCTATGTCCCTGTAATCTCAGCTATGCAGGAAGAGGAGGCAGGTCTGGAGTTCTAGATGTGGCCTCGGTGACATAGAGATACTTCATGTCAAATGAGGGAGGGGTTGACAATTCACAAAACTGTGTGTGGGTTTGGTTTGGTTTTCTCTCAAAAGCTTTCTAAATTCGGAGTGGGGGTGTCTTTCCCAGTGATGTGGTAGTGTTGTAGTCACAATATGGCTTGAATGATCCCTCCTCACACAACTGTTCTCTCTTCATCACACTCATTTCTCAACTCCTGATTTTCCACATAGAACTGCAAACTTACTCAAACTCCCTGACCTGAATCCACACAAAGGAAGAGCTCCTTCTCCCAGGCCGCACTTGGCCATCAGCCTTTCCACCGGGGCTGACGACTGGCTTTTTCTACTCTGGTCCCTTGAAAGCAGTTGCAGCTTAAAGTAACTTGTGGAAACACTTGAGACACATTTAGAAATAAGCACAAACTGCACCTCAGAATCCAAAGTCTCCCTTGAGTTTCTAAAGGGAGAAAATGGGGAGGGAGGGTAAATTACTATTTGAGGTCTCGTAAGGAAGGTCCAAGAGCAAAGAGTGAACATTCCTGGCATCAGGTCGCACTCTAAGGCACTGAAAGCCATCCTTAATTATAAACAGGTCCTGCAAAGTTATATTCTACTGGGAAGGCAGATCTAATCTCAGAAAACACACAAAAAATAACCATGGGAACTGTGTTGAACTAGCTTAAAATACACCAACAGAAGTACTGGAAAAAAAATTAACAAGCATACAAGTAAACCCCTGACATATGTGATCAAACACTATGTGAAATTGATATTCTGTTGTCTATTTTGGTAATTCTGTGTGGGTCACAAATTGAAAACAGAGTTCTGCAGGAACAGTCAGTTAGCTGGACAGTAAGAACAGCCAACTACAAACTAACCAATCATGTCATTTCCTTACTCTCTATTATTCTCCAATAGTCACACTCTGCTCTCTTCTAAAATGTGGTCCAGAAGAGGAAGCATGTTGTAAATTATGGAATTCACAAAAGTGAAAAGAATCAGTTGCTGTAACAATTTAAGGCAATTAGACAGGTATAGTGGTATACAACTCCAGCACTCAGGAGGCAGAGGCAGAAAGGTGGCAGCCAGAGACAGCCTGTGAGAGACAATGAGACAGCCAGTACAAGCTTCATGGGGAGACCATTAAAAAAAAAAAAAAAAAATCAAGGGCAGAGGATGTAGACCAGGCAGTGCCAGCCAGCATGTGCCAAAACCCTGGGTTCATCCCTAGTACTTTGAGGACAAGTCAGATAAAACACTGAATTTAGTGATATATGATCATGGCATCAATAATCAATATGAAAAGAAAGAGATTTCTTTAAATTATTTATTGTGGTGTGTGTGTGTGTGTGTGTGTGTGTGTGTGTGTGTGTGTGTGTAGACTTGTACATGGGAAGTCAAGAGTCATTTCTCTTCTTCCATCTTGAGTTCCAGGGACTAAACTTGGATTTCCAGACAGGTGTGGCAAGCACCTTCACACTCAGCCATCTTGCCAGGCTGATGAGATTTCTTACACACTCCCTGAATGATCTCATCAGTTAACACCATCCACTTGAGAAATGGGAAGAATGGGAAGGTGACGGATTTGTGCAGTAAGGCTACCCAAAGGGAACCTAGGGCTCTTGACACAAGTCTGGAGCCTGCACCAGGATGTCCACACAGCAGCAGAGAGTGAAGCCACGCAGGCCCTCTCGCTCTGGCCTCACCTCTGTATCTTCTGAGACAGGACCTCACAAAGCCTTCCCTGGCCTTGAACATATTCTACATCTGAGGACAACTGTGAGCCCCTGACTGCCCAGCCTCTGTCTCCTGGGCCACCATATCTGCTGTTTCTGTGACTTTTCAAAGTCACCTCTTTGCACCTGCTCCAACCTTAGTCACACTAGCTCCCTTGGAGCTAAGACAGGGCTGTAAGGCTTGAACAAGATGTCAGCACACATATAGCCAGCCCCTTTTGTAAACATTCCTGACTTCATATCTAAAAGGGCAGAAGTCTCATTGCCAGGCCTCACTGTTTTACTGTAGCGTCATATGAACCAGCAATTAACATTCCCACAGTCAGTCAGTGAAGCCAGGGTGCAGTACACACGTTAATGCAATAGCTTAGAAATTAACTTAGCCTTCTATTTTATATCATTAAGTACAATTTTATCTGCAAGTTCTTTATAATGACATTTTAATAATTTTTTTAAGTTCAGGAAGATAAATTGAAATACTGAGTAAGTCCTTGTTGAATTTTAGCAGAAACTTATGTCTAAGAAAGTGCTGAAAATGCTTTGCAAATGGCAAGAATGGCCGGGCTCTTCACTGAGATGTACACCACAAGATGTAGGACATTCCTAGAAAAAATAACTTTTTCTTTTTTAATTATTTTTTCTCTCAGACTAAATTTCAATCAAATTGTCAGGCACCAAGCATTAAGAATAAGACATGACACCTAGTTACAGTGGCACACACCTCTGGAAGCAGAGGCAGGTGGATCAGAGTTCGAGGCCAGTCTGGTCTACAGAGTGAGCTCCAGAACAGCCAGGGCTACCCAGAGAAACCCTGTCTCAAAAAAAGAATAAGACACGACATTTCCCCCAATGGTGTAGCCACCAGTAAGTTGCCCTTGTCCCAGTAAATAAGCCCTGACCCATGCTCATGCAAGCAACCTTAACTCAACTCAGTGGTTTAAAAAAAAAAAAAAAAAAAAATCAATCCAGGCATGGTGGCACATGCCTTAATTCCAGCACTCACGAGGCAGGGCCAGACAGATCTCTGGATTACATAGTAAGACCCTGTTTCAAAAACTGAAAAGAAAAAAGAAAGAAAATCAAAGCAGGCTGCAGATGTGTGGAAAAGCAAAGTTTCAGTGATAGAAGAGGTCGAGAGGATGAGGAGGGAACTGACCAAAGCTCGCTAGGTTCATGCAAGTCACTAAAGAATTCTTGGGGTTGAGGATTTAGCTCAGTGGTAGAGCACTTGCCTAGCAAGCGCAAGGCCCTGGGTTCGATCCTCAGCTAAAAAAAAAAAAAAAAAGAATTCTTAAAGAAGAGTGAAACACAACAGGAATTCTACCATTCAAAGGGGTTTTGTTCCGTTCTTTTTTGAACTTTGTATCACCTAGGATATATGAAAAGCACACGAGGCTTACAAATCTTACAGTACAGATAATTCACCAGGCAGTTAGAGAAAAGAAACATCTAAACTAAGAAATCAAATAGTGTTTAAACTAATGTAATTTGCCCAGCCTTGGTACCTATAACAGGACCACACACTGTCAAGCCTGAGGACATGTTGAAAAAAACAGCCCTGCCCTGTAACTAAGAAAAACATCCCACTGTGTACTTACAGCAACCTATAGGTACCAGAAAGGGACAGGCCAAGCAGCAAATCTGTATCAAAGCCTCTAAAGTGGGGAAAGTATCCACTGGGCTGCAGACGGAAGGGGGGAAGGCGTTCTCTCCCACCCACCCCGCTTCCTTCTTGTTATTTATCACTGGCCTCTGAAGCCATTCCAACTCAATGGAAAAATGGCTTTAGGGGTCAGCAGAGTCAAGCTCCTCTGTTTTCTTCTTTTGAGGGATGTTGGCCCCCAGAAAGGACACAAAGGAATAAGGAGCTGAAAAGTATCAGCTAATGTGTAAGTAAACAAAGTAGGACCTGCCACTAGCCTACAAAAGGCACTGGTGGTCCTGACTCCCCTGGCCTGGGAAGTGATCTCAGCTCAGAAGAAAACAGACCTTCACCGCTGCTTTCTCTGTTGTTTCTCACACCACTGGAAAGGAAACTGCAGTTGGGCTTTGCCCTTGGAGGAAATGGAGGAAACCCACTCACTGTTATCACAAAGACAAGGCTTACAAGGTCCCTGGGCACCTACTGCTAAAAACAAGGTAGGTACTCCACGACCTAATCACATCCAGCTAACACTAATGTGAAAACAGTCTTCCTCTGGTTTGAAACTCCACTGGGCGGGGCTACAGAAAGGTTCTGATGAAGGAATAAGACCTGCAGCATGAGGACCCAGTGGGTCATGCGGAAGTACTGCACTGAGCCCAGCTCCTCCTTTTGCTATTCCAGTTATCAAGCACAAGCAACACGAAAGCTCCAGCACTCGGGAGGCAGGAGCAGGGGATCTCTGAGTTCAAGGCCAGCCTCGTCTACAGAGTGAGTTCTGGTACAGCCAGGGACACAACAAAGAAACCCTGTCTTAAAAACTAAAGAAGAAAAGACAGACAAAAAGCACTCCAGCTCACCACTGTGTCTTCTAATTAGGTCACTTCCTTCAAGGAGTGCCCACACTCACTAGAAGAGTTAAGGGAGTTTTCTTTCATAACAGAAATGTAAAGTCAAAGTACCTGTAAGTGGGGCCACGACGCCTCGAGGGTAGGTTCATCTTCTTCTGGGTCGAATTCATTGCTGTCACTAGGAGGGAGAGTTCGGAATATATTGCAAGATACCTAAAAATAAACAAGCAGCAATCAGCTCCAAGTACCTTTGGCAGGTGCTCTGGGGACACAGTGCCCATGGGAATGCCACAGGACTGAAAACAGGGACCTCTTTCCACGGGCTCCAGGCGGGGACCACCTTGAGGCGAAGCTGGAAAGCCCCAGGGTGACATCTGGCACTCTCGGTGGCATCCCCACCCCTGTGAGTGGACATGTCCCATCAGAGTTGGTGCTGGTTTACTTACCACTCAACTGTGTTTCTAACGAGTCCATTTACACTAATACACTAATTACTACTAATGGCTACAAGCACTTCCTTTTCCTGCCTCACTCACAATTTACAATTCAAAATTTATACGTTTATTGTTGAATTCATAATGAAATTTCTGGTAGTTGCACAGACCAAAAAAAAAATGGAATCAGGAAAGAATTTTAAGAATCTTCCTAACAGCCTTTAAAATCATACCTAATCTTGCCCTAATTGGTTTACAAATTACTATGGAAGTCCAGGATACACTGTATCGATATCTAAATCTCTAGGAACACAGCATTCCTTTGCCATAGGCAATATCCAAATTAAATGCTGTCTGTTCAGAGGGCTGTAAGCTGGAAACTGTTGAATGAGGGTGAAGACGACCGGATGTATCTTCTACCACAGATATTACAGGATTCCCACCACAGAATGCTCATTCCTGAAATGCTAGTCAGGTCCTTTATCCAATCTGAATCACTGCAAGAGTATTGTTTTCAAAATCACATTTTCATCTGAACTAAGTCATTTATACTTAACATGCCTTTTGTGGGAACATTTAATAATTTTACCATTCATCGGTTACTTCTCAGTGGTGTTGACTATCTTTTTCCTCCCTCAACACATCAAAGTCATGAAAGAGAGAAAACGGCCATCCTACAGCACACTAGAGCGGACACTGGAACTGGTGTGTAGCCTGGGGCTGACAGCTCCCTTAGAGCCTACCACTTGCTGGAGCAGCCATCTGTTTGCTGACCTGTCTGAGCCCAGTCTTAACAACTAAAAACTTACGATACACTGTTCCTAATACCTACAAGGGATTCCATAAGCACTTAGGGGGAAAAGTTTAGATGGATTTACAAAGTTATGGATTGGGGTTTCACTTCGGGAGAGCACTTATGACGGGGCAGTGTTGAAAGCCTCTGGTTTGGTCAGTTTCATCTTCTGTCACTGCGTCAAAAGAACACCAAGCTGCGGAGCCCTTTCTTCAGCGCTTTACTAGTGTACTTCTACACTTCCCCAGAGGAATCCGGGGTCTGAGTGTCAGCTATTTAGCGGCGCTCTTACCCCGCGAGGAACACGTCCCGAACACGGCAAATCCACAGAAGAGCTGTTTATTAATAGAGGATAGGAAGAGACGTGACAGGCCTGTGGGAAGCACACACGTGAGTGAGGAGAGGAGAGAGAGAGAGAGAGACCTGTGCAAAATGGCGCTGGCTTTTTAAAGAGTGGGCCGCGCATGCGTACAGGACTGCATGTGGCTACTCCACGCATGCGTGTAGATTACATGACCGTGTGCGCTTTACGCAACCATGTAAAGCCATGGAGGCCTAGTCATGCAAGATGTTCTGACCTGGAAATGGCTATTTTGAACCGGCAATAACTAGGCAGTCCGCCGGGAAAGCCCAACCATGTGGACATGTTGTGACTTCCTATCACTGAGGAAGGGACTTTCCAGCAAAGAGAAAGAGTGGCAATGAATGGCCAAGGTTTGGGCCCAAACCTGGAACACAGTGTGCAAAACAAGAGGCCATGGCCTCTAAGACACTAACCCAAGACTAGGCTGAGAGGGCTACGTAAAGCTTTCACTTGGAATGTTCTCCAAAACATAAAATTGGAGAGAAACTTTTCTGTCCAGTTAATTAGAACAGACATCAATTTCAGGAGAAGTGTGAAACTGTAACTACTGTGGCTATAGGGAAACACTAAAAAAGAAGGGGAAAGTTCCTGATAAGAATCTAGGTGCATGACTATAATTACAAAGAATAGTGTCTAGTGCCTCATGCTAACTGACTGTACATCACTGTAGCTCCAAGAATGGAAATGAATAACAAAAATGTTGTCATCTAGAATCAAAAAGCAAAGCCTCAGGTCATGAGTGAATGACTTAAGAACTGGACGAGTTTAAGTGTTATGCTGAGTTCCACGTTACTGAATGTGAAATCAAGTCATTACTGGATGGGGAGTAGAGGTCACCTTTAATCACTTGATTTATCTGCAACAGTTTATATGTAGGGCCAATATGGGGAAAGGGCACTTGATAGCCCCACCCCATAAAGGTAACAGTTCCCTACCCAGATTGTAAACTTGATTCCATGAAAGCATTCATGATCACCAGCAGTGACTTGTGGCTTACAGTCCAGCAGACAGCTGGCCGCATGCGTACACAGTAGATCATGACCACAAGCAATCACCAGGACCATGCTCAACCACACAACAGTTCTATAATGAGCTTATGTGGCTAGATGAAAATGCACTTAGGTATTTCCAAAGCTTAAAAAAACAAACCCTCTATATTAAAATATATGAGACACTAGAGGCATTAGTAAGCCTTCTATTTTATTAATTCAGGAATGAAATATCAAAAATGAACAACAGAAACTTTCAAAGTAGATTAGGAAGCTAAAAAGATATTAAGTGGTTCAGAGCACTTGTTGCACTTTGCAGAGGACCTGGGTTTGATTCCCTGCATCCACATGGTGGCTCACAACTATCTATAACTCCAATTCTGTGGGTTCTGACACCTTCTTCTGGCCTCTTCAAGCATCAGGTATGCAGCATGCCATGCACATGCATAAATGCAGCTAAAACACACATAAAATAAGCAAATCAAAGTACACTAGGCTTCCTCAGCTATTTTATTTTAATTTTACTGGTATTAATATGAAGGAAAAGTATAAAACATAAATCTGAGAAAGTCTTAACTCCTTTTCATCCCAAAGACATAATAAACACTGAATATTGTAATCCAACTAAAGGCTTGAAAGCATTGGCCAGATCTCCAAAGAATGGCCATAAAGACAGAGGAGCAAGGCTAAAGAATGGAAGGAAGCAGTATAAAAACCTGTACAGCCCTCTGAATGGGAGAAAACCCCTAGGTTAGGGACTGAACTCAGGGCCTGTGAAGTCAGACCATTAGCAATTCTTATCCAGACTCTCCTCTTTACACAGGGTAAAGGGGAGGTCTTCAAAGTAGTAGTGTCGAGCACATCACAGCTCTTCAGGTTCCTCCCCTGATGCTCTCCCTACCCTACTCCCAAGGCCACCCCTGGAGACCAAGGATGGGCCTGGCTATTCCTTTCCCTTTTCTCTACTGCATTCTCTCACTTTTGTTAACTGCCTCATTTCCCCATCTCACCTGTCCAGCATCTAGCTCTTCCTCAGGTTCTTCACAGACACTAGCATCCCTCCTCAAGTCCCCATTCCTGACTCAGATCCTTGCATCAAGCATCTCCAAGCCTCTCCACTCTAATGCTGCCTTCCTTAAATCCCTTGCTTGCTCACATCTGAGCCCTCAAGGACTCCTCCTTACCACTTTCTTAATGCCTGGCACCCAATAAATGAAATAACTAGGCTTCACAAACAGAAACAGGACATTTAGCTAAATCGAAATCTCATATAAAGACATTTTAAAGTCGACTCCATGTATTATTTGGGGCAGTCCTGTTTTTTAAAAGAAGTTATCTGAAGTTCTAATTTAAGTAGATACTCTGTATTTGTAGTTGCTAAATCTGACATATCTAAAGTTCCACTATTGCTAGGAAGAGCCCTGCAGAAGAGGCGAACTCGGCAGGCGAGGCCTCAGACCTAAGGACTGTGCTCTGAGGGCCTGCCTCTGCTGGTTCTTCCAACCAGGCTACTGCTGACCACTGGGAACAAAGCAAACTTCAAAGTCTTGGCCAAATATGAAAGAGAAGACTACAACATTCCCATTTATGGCCTGATGAGCAAAAGAATTAGTGTCTTAGCATATTTTTTAATCAATTTTTGATTAAATAATTTATTACTTTGGCACCTATAATAGCAAAATACAACTGTTACTGCTAAAGTTATTCAAATTACTGCCCCTGCCCAAAGAGCCTCACTGTCCCCACCCTTTTATCACCATAGAAACCTCTAATTTGACAACATGGTTTTGGTTGATATTTTGTTACTGTGTCTTGCACAGTATAAACAATATTGTGGCTGGCAGGAAGTAACTACTTCCTAAGCATTCACCAAGGTGAAGAGAGAACAGAACTGCATAGTAACAGTTAATCTTTTAAAAAGAATGACTCCTTTACTTCTTTTAGTGACATCTCTTAGCACCATTAGTATTTATGGTTCTGGTACATTAGGAGGTGCTGTGATCTGGAGACCTCCCTGCATCACAATATAACTAACTGACCTACATCATCACCTCTGTGCTCTATAATGTATTTTCTGGATAGTGGAGTAACACCATTACAGAATAACAGATGAACCGGCTGACCTCAAGAACATTCTTTCCCCTTTTGTCTTCAAGGGTCATTTCAAACACCTATGCAAAACTCAAGCAGATCAACTGTAAAAGCAAAACAATGCCATGAGACGCATAAGGTGAAGTCTTGAGATTACATCCAAATAAGTAAATTTTCAAACAGAAAAGCCATGCAAATGGTGTTATCTGGAGAGTATCCACACAATTAAGAGGTGTTATTATTTTCCTGGTATTAGTCACAGTAAGACCCCATACAAGTAACAATATCAATATCCCTGAGTTTTTCCTAGCTTACTCACTTGTTCATCCAATAATCTATCGTGTTGAAAAGTCACTAAATGTAAATCAAACATCCATAATCCAAGTGAGAACCCAATAAATACAATGTTGAAGCTAAACCCTAACACATTATTCTCATAACCTTTTGTCAACAATAATGAATCCAAATAAATAAAGTAATAATCTATCTAGAAAGAAAATAGGAAAATTTTATAATACTTCAACATCATTTCCCATAGATGTCATTTTAAAAAGCAATTATATCAGAAATAAAAAATATGGATATAAACATGATTTAAATCTCTAAATCAGATTTATCTGAACCCATAAAACTATTTTTAAACATACTAAAACTTGTAGTAATATTGAGTATTGAACTAAAAACTAAAATTTTAGTAAATTTTCTAACATTAAAATAAAAACATGCATATATAAATATGCAAAATATGTTAAGAATATAAAGTGTCAAGTTACTTACAGTAACAGCAACACCAACTTTAAGAATCATTAATGGCCAAATAATAATGATAAAATCTCTTTTGAATTCTACCCCTTTAATTGGTTATACATAAATCTTAGAAATAAAGACAAAAATCCCAAAGCATATTATGATACTATTCAAAGAATTATCAGAAACAGTTAAATATTATAATATTAGTGTTAAATAATATTACTAATATTACTAATTTTCAAGACAAGAATTTCAAGAAGTTACTATTCCAATTATGTTAACCTGCATCAAATAGGACTCCCTAAGTCAAATGATGTCTATCAATGCCTTGTTTCCCAAGTACACATCTCAGCAGCACAGAAGACAATCAGAAACACTGTGAACATGAATGTGTCCACATCCCAATTTTCAGCATACAACTACACCTGTGGGCAGAGTTCTATGACTCTGAGGCAAGCTTCCCCGGCTAAAGACATAGCCAGCATGGCTTACGTGACAGAGACTGGTGACCATAAAAACTGTGTCATCTTTTACAACATCTACCGTAAGTGGACTAACAAGAAGACTTCTAAAGATCACACTCTGTGTGTGGCACATCCAACATCATATCACATCTGGACTACAGGTTTTCTAGAACACAGCACAACTCTGCTATACCTTCTGAAGAGGCCGAAAGAACATCTCATAATGATGTTTTTCAACTCAAGAGACAGTTGATGAAGAAAATGACAATTTTAAAAACTTTAAAAAATTACCTGATCAGAAAATTTTAATATTATAGACATTTCAAAAGACAGTATGATATATATGAAAACAAACCCTGGGCATGTCCTATTGCCCTAGCTCACAAGGAAGAAATCAATTTTTCTTCTACGTCTGCTGTCAGCTGCTTCCTTTTCCCAGGTGTGAGAGAACACAGCATGGACTACTATGAGACCCTATCTTCAAAATAATAATTTTTGAAGCTATTCCTCTCTACATTGGATATATATGTTATACATATTTATACAAAATGTAAGAAGAAACAAAAATGTGTTTTCATTGTTACTGTTCCTCTTGGAAATGTTTAGTTGGTAATTCTTATGATGTATTAGTGCAATTAGATTAAGCATATAATTGATTATTTCTGCAGATAATTTAGTCTCTTTATATTCTGGGGTGTCAGAAGCATGAGAGCCCTGTCAACTACAAAGAAAACAGAACCTGCCCTGGAAGATCAAGAACAAGAAGACAGAAACTCAGAATACATATCACGTTTAAGTAAAGAGGTAGTTTCTGAGAAACATGTCACCATTTCATTACAAAAGATAGAAGGGAGAAACTGAGTGAAGGCAACAGCTATTTTTGTTCCACTGGCCTTGGCCTGTTACATGCTCATTACAAAACAGAGAAGCCCCCAAGGCAGGACGAGAGATACTAGAAGAGAAAGAAAGAGGCAGGGCAGTAGTGGAGCACGCCTTTAATCCCAGAGGCATCGGATTCCATGCCAGCCTCGTCTTCAGAATTCCAGGAGAGAAACTCTGACTCTGAAAACCAAAATCTAAATAACAAACAAATAAACAAATGGGAAAGGAAGAAAAGGTGACATACAGGTATGACCTAGTCTATATGCAGTGATTATTAATGTCACCTAGTACATCAAAGTTCATAGAGGCAGTATTCATATAGCAGAAATGAGAACAACCTAAGTGTTCATTCAACAGTGGGAAATCTGATCTCTAGCATGGGGCGGGGAGACATGTACACAAATTTGGACAAGAATATAAACAGTGAAAAAGAAAAATTATAACATATATACTTAAATGAAAAACACTCATGAAACTGAAAAATGTACAGCTACTCTTAGGAACTTAGATGCATGCTATTTGTATATTGAAAGAAAGAAGACCCACCAATATGTGTATATGTACGTGTGTGTGTGTGTACATGTATATGTGTGTGTGTGTGTGTGCAGTGATATACAGAGAGGTATAAAAGTATATATATATATATATGTGTACTATTTGATACTACTTACATAAAGCTGGAACTATGTAAACCTACACAGTAGTGTTATTGTCAGGTCATAACTGTGCTCTAAAAACCCTCTCTATACCACTATAACCTTACTTTAAATGGGACCTCTGAGGAGACAGTGGGTTTGTCTGGACTGAGACTGATTCCTTCCCACCATTACCCCCAATACCTCTTGGGGGCTCCCCTTTGGATCTTTTCTCTTGTGATGACTGATGCTTCAGAGAAGGACAGTCTCAGCTGTGACTTGAGAGCAGGGTAATCTGGAAGCTGGGACAGATGCTTATGGATCTTCTCATTCAGAGCAGTCCTACCTTCCGAAAGACACCCATTTCCCTCAGTCCCCGGATACTAATTCTGCCCAGTTTTAGCATCTCTGGAGGGGGAACCTTAGTTTGGGAGAAAATCAATTCACAACGTGGTTTAGAGAGAGTGAAGAACCATTAGCTATGGTGCCGTATATAAACTTTGCTCCAACATGCCTGGTTTTGTCCCCAGGTGTCCTTTCTCTGAGATGCTTTTGTGCAGTCTCCCTGTTGGTGAGGGGTGTGACTTGGAGCATCTCCAGGCACCATTACCACCACTTTGGTTCACCTTTCTCTGATCAGTCAAGGTAGTGAAAGCAACTTTGACTTCTATCCAGCCTCCAAGCTGCTCACTCTGTGATCTCACCCCATTCTCTGTTTTCAAGTGTCTTATTTTCATAAAGTTAGTGAGATTTTAAGTGGTAAAGGAAATAACACATGCACATGTTCAATCTATTTTCCAAAGATTTCAGCAACCAATTCCCTATTAAAATATTTCTTCCATCCTCCAATAACTTCTGCTAATTCAATAATTTAATTTCTCTATACAAATACACCAATCCCTTTTTATTACGAAAGAATCCAAATGGCAGCTGCTCTAATCTTAGCCAAGCACAATGAGAGAGCCACACAGCCGCTGCCTCCCAGGTGGACTGGTGGTGGGTCTTAGCATGAACAGAAAAAGGAGAACACATAAGCACATTCAGAGTCTGGAGATGAACACAGGATTCAAATGAATGGATCTGAGTCATCCTTGCGTTAAGTGAAAAAGCATACAGATCTTTCAGGGAAGTGCCTGCACCGGAATTCAAGGCAGAGAAGGCTTCATCCTGGTAAACTGTCCTCAGCTCTCTGCCACCGTTTCCACTGCGGCCAGTGGATATCGTTGGTTACCCCAATCCAGAGCAGCAGCCATCCTCTCAACTGAGCCTGCTCAGAACCAACTGCCTCCCCGGCCCTCACTTACACTGGGAGGGTGCTCCTCCCACCTTCTTACCCTTTCAATGGGTTGCTATTCTTTTGGCCCTTTGGAGTTGTCCCTAGCTGTACACGATTCTTAAATTCATCAAACTTTCACTGTCTAAAACGTTAAGTATGTTTAAATTTGAGACTTTCAAGGGGAAAGTAAAGACTGAGATGAAATTGGTTAAAAAAGAACGTGACGAGTACCCAAATTTAAACAATGATTTCCTGTGCCGAGCATGAAGAAACAAACATAGGGAGATATTCGTACATATTCTTCCCCATTTCTTCCACTCTGCACCCATCCAACAAGATCAGGACACAGTAGTCAACTAGCCTCCAGCACGTGCTAGCTGCTTGTCTGTCCTCCTTACAAGAGCAGAGGCCTTCTTCACAGAGACTGGGAAAGAAAAAAGCAGATTTCTATTTCACGTGATATTCAAGAGTACCTGTGCCTCCTGCCCACTGCTCCTGCCCACATCTGTCTTCCTAGCTTGCTAAGCTCTTGTGATACAGGACCCCCCTACGACCACGAGTCCAACCACAAACCCTCCACTACAATTGGCTTCTAGTTCAACATTAAAAACATTTGTTTTTACCGGGTGAAATGGTTACAGGGATGTTGAGTTAATTATCTAGTCTGTCACTGCCACACAAAACCATCGCAGGGAAATTCAGCTTCATGCAGAGATGACTATATTGCATCCTCTCCAAAATTGGAAATGTAGCAGTGAATCCCAAAGTGAAGACTGTTGATATTAAATCTTAGAATCCAAATATAGAGGTGTAAACACCGCAGCAGTCAGTGCTCATGCTGTATAAACACAGCACAGACCCTTGTATTACTGGCATCCGCAGACAAGCCCCATCCCCAGTTCCCCCCACTCCATCCCCCTCAGGCAAGCAAGGAGATAGGCTTGCTCAACCTGGAGAACTGGTGGTTTCTGAGAGCCAAAACCTACAAAGTGATAAAACAATACTTTGGCTTTAACATGAGACTTTTTTAAGATCATAAATGCTAAACAACTCCTTTGAACATTGAGATTCAAAATCAGCTAATACTATGTGGAAAAAAATGCAATGTTAAAAGAAAGCACATACAAAGTGCACCCTATTTCTATGGACATTTCTAGCCAAGGGTACTTGTTCCCACTTGAAAACACTATGCTGGGATGGAGATGGCTCAGTGGTTAAGGACCATTGGCTGCTCTTCCAGAGGACCTGGGTTGAACTCCCAGCACCCATGTGGTGGCTCATAACCTCTGTAACTCCAGTTCCAGAGGACTGATGGCCTCTGTGGGCACTGCATGTATGTGGTGCACAGACATATATGCAGGCAAAACACTCATACACAAAAAATAAAAACAAATCAATCAAAGGGGGGGGGGACCACTACCAAACTGTCACCACCTGTTCCTCTATGTCTGTGCACCTGTTTCTTATTCTGTGACTCATTAGTCAAACAATGCCCTGAACTAGCTATAGATCATCAATGCACACCTGACCTCCCTCTGACCACACAGACTCTGCCTGTAGATAACAGCCCTCCTTACTGCACAGAACAGACTGGCTAGATAGAGCTGATGCTGGCTTCATCAGTAGGGGGGCAGACAGGCTGTGGATATTAGCTCTTCTGAAGGAAACCCAGAGAAGGTTCTAGGGCACTAAGTGCCAGCTTGCTGGCTCACATATCATCACTACTTTACGAATTTCCTTATCCCCAACGCTGTTATTAAGAGCATCACAAATAAAAAAGCTCCATTTTTCAGCACCCTCTATTATCTAATCTTACCAAAACTTTTTAACTTTTTTTTTTTTTTTTTTGAGAAAGCATCAAAGGCCCTCAAAAGAAAGAGCCTGCATTAGTTCTACCTTGCCCACCTAATGGGCTCAACTTCTGCACAGAGGGCAATGCACAATACTTCAAAACTAGTCTTTGTTGGTTTTCAAAACAAGGTTTCTCTGTGTAGCCCTGGCTGCCCTGGAACTTGCTCTGTAGACCAGGCTGGCCTTGAACTCACGGAGATCCGAGTGCCTCTACCATGTCTATTCTTTAATAAAATCTTTTGCTACCTATAGTTCCAAGGGCCCAGAAATATCTTCTTCACTATAGCTTGTTCAGCCATTTTATTAAAAAGTCTACTTGCCTCCAGCTTATCAAATAATCACAGCCAGTCCTATTTTTACTCATAAGCATCTTTCTTGTATGTGTTAACCCTGTGCTCCTAGCTGTTCTAGGTGCCAGGACGCATCCTGTTTTCTCATCCCATCACTTCTGGAACTCTGGAGAACACTGGAATTGTGCTCTCACTCTCAAAAACCCCATCTTCTCTCCACACTGAAGGGGAGCCTCAGATCACTGAATAGCACATTTCATCTTGTCTTCCTTACAGATCGGGTTATCTTCTCTCCACTTCTCCAGACTACAGGAGAACCTCGCAAGTCACTGGATAACACATTTCATCTTGTTTTCCTTACAGATCAGGGTTATCTTCTCTCCACTTCTCCACACTGCAGAGGAATCTCTCTAGTCACTGGATACACATTTTATCTTGTTTTCCTTACAGATCAGGTTTGGCTTTGGTCAGTAGCCAGATACCTCCTGGAAATGACCTGCTCATTGTTTTCCTGCCAAATTCCTGTCTCGAGCATTACGGTCTCAGAGAACTCCACTCTGAGGACACTTGTTTTCTCTGCTTTTCCCTGATAATCACCCACCAGTATGGTGCAAGCAGCTTTCTTCTTGGAGAATCAATCCTTCCCTCCCTTCTTCCATCTCTCTCCTGTCTCTCAGCAAAGAAATAACTACACTGTACAAATGCCAAGCGCCAGGACTGTTACAGATCTCTTCGTTTAAGATCCTCTTATACATGCTACCATTTCCCATCTTCCTGCTGGATTTTCAAGAAGGGTTTGATCTACCCGGAAACTCTGTGTCCATCTTCAAGGTTTAATTAAAGAGAGGGGCACTGACACTGTGAATGCAGTACTCTAATGACCCCTGACACCCCTGCAGCCAGTTTTGCAAGGGAGGGCAGGGACAGAAGAGAACTCTCAGTACAGCAGGGTGATATTATTGATATCAGCGACTGACAGGGCCACACTTCTCAAAGAACATTACATATACCGAAAACCCCAAACAACCTTAATTTAAATTAAGCAGTTAGGCCAGCTTGTGAATTAGGCAAAAAGTTATTTCCTAAGTAAAAAGGTTTTGTGGGGTTTTTTTTCTTTTTTTCTTTTTTTAAAGAAAATTAATCACAGTTAAAATCCCTCTCAAACTCCTAAAGAATTTTTGAGGAGCCGAGAGGTGGTGGCGCACGCCTTTAATCCCAGCACTTGGGAGGCAGAGGCAGGCAGATCTCTGTGAGTTCGAGGCCAGCCTGGTCTACAAAGCGAGTTCCAGGAAAAGCACAAAGCTACACAGAGAAACCCTGTCTCGAAAAACCAAAAGAAAAAGAAAAAAGAAAAAAAGAAAGAAAGAATGAATGAATGAATTTTTATGGGGTAATAAATTGTTAAGACAGGAAAGACTTGAATACACAATTGATTCAGGAAAAATTCTTTAGGTGACTTAGGAAGAAGCTGGAAGAGGGAGCGAAAAGTAAATACAATCAAGACATTCTAAGTGTGCAAGAGATTTTCAAAATCTCCTGGATCCCTGCAATCGACGTAGCAGCTGGCCTTGCCAGAAGCAACCAAAAATACAAGAAAGGGCTTAAGAATCTTTAGACTCAAAGCTAAAGAGACAGCTCACTGGTTAAGAGCACTGGCTGCTTGCTCTTCCAGAAGTCCTAAGTTCAACACTAACATGGTGGCTCACAAGGGTCTATGACTGTGGTTCCCTGGGATCCAATGTCCTCTTCTGGTATGCAGACAAAACACCCATATACATAAAGTGAGGGAGGGAGGGAGGGAGGGAGGGAGGGAGAGAGAGAGAGAGAGAGAGAGAGAGAGAGGAAGAAAAGAAAGAAAGAAAGAAAGAAAGAAAGAAAGAAAGAAAGAAAGAAAGAAAGAAAGAAACTTTAGATTTAGAAAAATTCAAGGAGGCCAGGCATGGTGGTGCACACCTTTAATCCCAGCACTTAGAAGGCTGTGACTTCAAGTCCAAGGTTGGTATACAAAGTGAGTTCCAGGACAGCCACGAATACAAAGAGAAACCCTGTCTCAAAAAAAAAAAAAAAAAAAAAAAAAAAAGGGAGGGAGGGAGGGAAGAAAAGAAAAGGGAGGGAGGGAGGGAAGAAAGGAAAGAGGGAGGGAGGGAAAGAAAAGTTCATGGGGAAAAGCATAGTATAGAGGCAATGCACACACAAATAAAGATAAAAATTAGGGTTGGGGATTTAGCTCAGTGGTAGAGCGTTTGCCTAGTAAGCGCAAGGCTCTGGGTTTGATCCTCAGCTAAAAAAAAAAAAAAAAAAAAAAAAAGATAAAAATTAATATATGACTAAAATTCTATATTGTATAACTGTTATTAACAACCCACCCAAACTGACATTAAGATAAAGTGCCAGGGATGGGCTACCACCCTAAAAGCAGTTGCTTGGGCAGGGGGTCTCTGAGACCTCCCAAAATAACCCAGACAATTGCCACTGCTATCGGATGCACACTCTGCTAGAACACAAAAAAGCAAACTAGATTTGGCCTGGAAGCTTCCTGCCTGCTGCCTAGCCTTCATAGCATCAGAAGGTGCTGAGCAGGCTATTCTGGGACAGGCAGCAGAGCTGCTCAGCTGTGCGGCCTGTACGCAGCTACACTGTCCAGCCCACACTAGAAGCCTCTGGTGCAGCGGTGGGAAGTCTGTTATGACGGTAAGCAAGCACTTTCCGATGGCTTTAGCTACCTGCAGAGCACAGAATCCACATCCGGTGCCATAAACCCCAGCTAGGGCTTGGGTGGTCACAGCACTAGGGAAGCCACCACTACTGTTCTGAAAAATGGACATGATACACATGTCAAACTGTCTTCAAAACAACTGTTCATCCCCTAGAACGGTGCTGCCAGCAGCTCTGGTCATGGAATCTGCCTTCTGCGGTCATCAGTAGTGACTACAGAGACTAATGATTGGTCAAGCATTAAAAATGACTAGGGGCTAGAGAAAAGGCTCAGTGGTTAAGAGTCCTTTCTGGGCTCAGTTCCCAGTATCTGTATTGTGTGTGGCTCATAACCACCTATAACTCCAGGGCCAGAAAAGGACCCAATACCCTTTTCTGACCTCTCCAGGCACCAGGCACAAACTGGGTACACAAACATATATATGCGGTAAAACACTAATACATATAACATCCAAAGAAGAACAGGCGGGGGAAGAAGAAATAACTAGGGCTGGAGAGACGGCTCAGCAGATAAGATTTCGAACTACTCTTACAGAAGACCCAAGGTGAATTCTCAGCACCCCTGTCACACAACTCACACTCGCCTGTAACTTCAGCTCCAGAGGATTCAACACCCTCTTCTGGCCTCCTCAGGCACATTCACTTATATACACACAAACCTCTGCACTTATATACACACAGAGAGAGACACAGACACACACCAATCTTTATTTGGTAAGTGTGGGTGTTTTCCTTGCATATACGTCCGTGCACCATGTACATGGAGTGCCCTCAGAGGTCAGAAGAGGGCATCAGATTCCCCAGGACTGGAGTTATAGAAGGTTGTAAGTCACCTTGTGCTCTTACAACATGTAACCACTGAGCCATCTTTCCAGCCCCAATGTTTTTAAAGGATAAATGACTGTTGAACACATCCAGCTATAAACAGAACATCTGAATCACCTCCTCTGAGGTTCAAGGAACATCAAAGAAGGGATAGAGAGACCAGAAGAGCTGAACAAAGTGGGCAGGAACTAGTGTGGAAGGCTAGCTTTGGAACATGGCATGAATGTTGCACTCTTGAAAATCTACACAAGACTATTCTGCCGTGGGAGCAGAAGGGGCTCACCGGACCCCCAACCCTCCATGAGGATTTCTATGTAGTTAACAGTTGATGGGGAAGGAGACATTTCCTTCAGTGGCATAGTCAATGGTGGAGGTGGAGGTGCTCAGGAATCTGTAAACAAACCCCTACATCCTGGCCATTCTCCTGTAACAACACCTCAAACTCACCGGATGCCATGCTCCCAAAAGGCCATGAAGGAAGAAGCAGGCTAGTTAGGAAGGGGATTAGGAGGAAGGGGACAGGGAGGGTAACAGAAGGAAGAAGTGCATTATGGCTGAGATAGAAGTGTGAAAGTGCTATAATGAAACCCACTGTAACTAATACATGATAAAAAAATAACAAACAGGAAGTCTGAGCAGCTAGACATACATTTACAATACTGAATACATGAACAAAGACCTTCCCATGGGGCTGGAGGTGTAGTTTCAGTGGAAAAGTGCATGCTTAAAACACACACAGTTCTGGGTTCAACCCCCAACACTGGGGGACAAAAGAAAGACCTCTTCAAATTTTATTTTTGGGGTGTGTGTGTGTGTGTGTGTGTGTGTGTGTGTGTGTGTATGTGTGTACAGGAGTATAAGTTCTTAAGTTATCCCCATCTTTCCAGCTCCTTAGGCTCTCTGTATCTTTTGGGTTTTTTGTTTTGTTTTGTTTTGTCTTTTGTTTCTTTTTTGTTTTTGTTTTTTGTGTATTGTAGTTGTGTTGTTCTTTTTCCCTGTCTATAAATACACATTTTTTGCCTACCAGGTGGTAGTGGTGCAGCCTTTAATCCCAGCACTGAGGAG
This sequence comes from Onychomys torridus, assembly GCF_903995425.1. Classification (NCBI taxonomy): domain Eukaryota; kingdom Metazoa; phylum Chordata; class Mammalia; order Rodentia; family Cricetidae; genus Onychomys; species Onychomys torridus. The sequence goes on from NC_050456.1 coordinate 44,074,696, forward strand.
GCACAGGCAGCCGGATCTGGGTGAGTTTGAGGCCTGCCTGGTCTACATAGTGAGTTCTAGGAACTCTGTCTCAAAAACCCTGCCTTGAAAAACCAGAATAAATGAATGAATGAATGAATGAATGAGAGAGAGAGAGAGAGAGAGAGAGAGAGAGAGAGAGAAAGAAAATAGAAAGACCTCTTCATAGAGCAAACGCCAGGCCCAGGCAGTTTCATGCTCTCACATAGGCATCTAGTGTAGACGGTTAATGCACATATGGCAAAATCAAATTTAAACCATTTGAGAATCTTTCCCCCACATAAAAATACACAGAACATGCACATAAAAGTGAGACGATATCAAGAGAGCTCAGTAACACCAGAAAATGAATCTGTGTGTACCTCCAGACATAAGTACTGCTGAAGAAACATTAACCAGAGTAGCACAGGGTGACAGTTTAAGAAAAAGACAAAATTCCTGCCAGTTTCTATTCCTCCAACAAATGGCAAATTCTTACATCTGCCTCTGGCCTTGCCTAGACAATTCTACTCTTTCTAAAAATGCTCTGCATTATTATAATCTTAAGCTCTCTCTTATGTACCAAGAATATGTAAATTTCTCTATCTTGAACTTTTCCAATAACTCCAGTTAGCAAACACCTTTCTCACATAGCTCCTTTTAGTGACTTCCAAAGCAAACTCCAGGCAGGGTGCAATTGTATGCTCTATCAAATATAAGACATAACAAGCGACAAGCACACATATTCCCCTGCTTGTTACCATCCCCAATGCCACATTTAATAAGCTAATGCTACATTAATAACAAGAAATCCTCAGTCAACAAGATATACAGTAAAGTTAACAAAGCATACTAAATTATGCCTAAAAGACTCGGAGGCACTTAATTGAGAATTCCTAATTCCCCACAAAACCATACTGGTCTAGTGAGAGGCTAAGCAGAGCCATGATTCCCAGTTAAATCAAAGAAAGTATTTTTTAAAAAATAAGCACTTAAATCATCGAGTGACATGATATATAATTTGAAAGTGGGGAACTAGCAGTGGCAGAGAAACAATATGAAGGATTCAAGGACAGATCTCAATAGAAGAAAAGACCATTCGATATACTTTATACCAAAGCTACATTAACTCTGAAACTTGAATAGCCTCAATCTGCAGTATATAGAGATTTAATCACACACTGGGAACAACACAGGCTTGAGGCCAAGACTAGCTAAGTCATAAAGACAAAATATGAAAATCATAACAGCTGTGACCATGTGATAAGGTTGGGTGGGTTTCTGCAGAGAAGAAAATGGTAAGATTTTACTCAAATGAAGCCAGAATACCCTAGGTCCCACTGCTGTAGGACCCGTCTTGTCACCATGGACTCATCTTCCTTGTTCTGCCCACTCCTCAACCAACTTGCTCCCACCTGGACCGTGGCACGAAGAGCGTGGAGTCTCATCCCCGGACCCGTGTCCTGCCCACCTCCATGCTGACAACGACCGGTTCTACAGCCACCTTTTCACATTAGGCTTCCCACAGGAACTGCACTAGCAACAGCGAAATCTCAACTCCTCGGCTTCCAACCAAAACCTGCTCTCGCTGCTGCTGGACCGTAGCAAGCACCACAATGACCACAGACACCTGAACCACCCCAGCAGCTTATGCCACAGCCGCCTAACCTCCTTCCTCCCCCAAGCATCGACAGAAACTGTACGTGGCAGCTTCACTCGTAGTTCTAGGTGACTCTCAAGAGTTAACCTTTCCTCCCTTCCTTCCTTCTCTACCCTATCACCTGCTATTGGCTTAGGGCTGCACGTCTTGGATAATGCAACACTCCCCAGGTAAGTGATCCTGCCTTATCACACTCTATCTGTTCTATGGCTATTAAAATATAAATGCCACCATACCTGTCCTCCACTTTGAGCCTTCTGATGGGTCTCCACTGCTGATGAGACTCCACAAACTGACACACATTAACATCTTCAGCTGCCAAAACTGACATCTTTCCATTCTCGGTGCTCGCTCACACGCGCGCACATAAACACAGATAAACTACAAGACAGCACTGTATCCCCTGTGTATCAAGTGGTTTGGGGATTCCTTGGTAGTTCAGTCACCTGGAAAATATTTTAATACCCTACACTAAAGCTTACTCATTCTGGAGATTCTGCCATGACCACCCTATCGGTCTCTGATCAATCTTCTCCCTTCCTTACCTAATATATAATTCTATTAGTATAACATCTTTTAATTTGTTCACATTACACTTTCCACTGTTGGCAGGAAATAACCATCTTTTCAGTCATCAGAACATATGAGGAGGAGCCAGATATGGTGGCACATGCATGTGATCTCAGCACTTGGGAAGAAGCTAAAGCAGGGGAATCATGAATCGAGACTGGCCTAGGCCACATGTCAAGTTCCTGACCAGCCTACACTACACAAGGTCCTGCCTCAAACAGACCAGAGCTAGGAATACAGCTCAGTGTTGTAATGTTGGCTAGAATATACAACGTCCTGGATTTGACACAACACCACTAACCTATTTTTCTTTTTAAGTAAAGCATGGCAGTAAGTCATTCAATAAACAAATGCCCAGAATTAACAAAGCCAATGCTTTTACCAACAAGACTACATCTCACATTTGAAGTACCCACAAATGAAGCATTTTTAGAAAAGATATGCAAATACAAAGGATATAAAATATACAGAATTCAGTAGAGTGGTGGTGGCACACACCTTTAATTTCAGCCCTAAGGAGGCAGAAGCAGGTGGATCTCTGTGAGTTCGAAGCCAGCCTGGTCTACAGAGTGAGTTTCAGGACAACTAGGGCTCTTACACAGAGAAACCCTCTCTCAAAAAGTAAAACACACACACACACACACACACACACACACACACACACAGACAGAGAGAGAGAGAAAGAGAGAGAGATCAAATTTAGGTAAACAAAAATGAATAGGTTATTTGAAAGCCAAAAAATTCTAAGAAATAATTCAAATGGATATGTGTGACAGAACCAAAAGACATTATAAGCAGAATGTGGTTTTAAAAAAAAATATGCCACCGGGCGGTGGTGGCGCACGCCTTTAATCCCAGCACTCGGGAGGCAGAGCTAGGCGGATCTCTGAGTTCGAGGCCAGCCTGAGCTACCAAGTGAGTTCCAGGAAAGGCGCAAAGCTATACAGGGAAACCCTGTCTAGAGGGGGGGGAAATGCCATGAAAACAAAAGCTTGACCTTAAAGACAATGTAGAGTAGAATACAGCAGGGCCTAAAGCAACTAAAGGTCCAGTATCTTTTCCCATAAAAGAAGACACCACAAAAATACAAAACAAACCACTTACCTAAGTAAGCAACTGCTTTGGAAAGTGATAAATTAGTAAACCTTGAGAAAGCCGTTCTAAATAACTTGGACAGTGTTGATCAAAAGTCATCCATTTCAGAACTGGAAGGATCTGAGATCTCATCAGCTCCCCTCATTAACAATGGGAGAAACTGAAGCTTGGAGGAAAAATGAGTTACCAAAGACCCATCACTAGTTAAGATGAGAAATAAGGACAGTAGTTTCCATATGCTCTCCCTGGGGCTCTTCCCACTATAACCACTCTCTTCTGAAGATAAACCGTATGTTATGTTGTTGATTGTATTTACACATAAAATGTTTTTCTTTCATTCTAATAGCCTGTGGGTGGTGCCCAGACTCCATTTAGATGGTAAAAGTGGCTTCCCAAACTCATACCTTACTTTTTACTTCATTTGTCCCTCATAAGAAAACCAGCTCTCCAAGTACAGGTCCTAACAGATTGGATCAGCTTTTGATATTAAGGCTGACACCATACCATGGCATCCTGACTCATTACTCATCCTGGATTTCAAAAGCCAGCTAGTATTCCATTAAAAATACTAACACTTCCTCATCCAGGTGAAGTGGTTTCATTTCACAGTAACAAGAATGAGGAGCAGGCAGGGACAGTGACCAGGCAGGATTATCTTTGAGCTACAGAATTTGAAAGAAACTGACACAATTGAAGAGAATACATCCAACTGATAGAGAATGTAAAATCTACAAACAGGGACCATGCAAAGTCAAGTATCTAATGGCAAAACATAACAGTGCTATTTACTAGCTGGGCAGTGGTGGTGCACGCCTTTAATCTCAGAACGGGGGAGGTAAACACAGGTGGATCTCTGTGAGATCGAGGACAGCCTGGTCTACAGAGCTAGTTCCAGGACAGCCAGGGCTGTTACACAGAGAAACCTTGTCTCAAAAAACAAAAAACAAAAAACAAAACAAAACAAAACAAGAAAAGCTATTTACTAAACCTTCTGTCATGTGTTAGGGACTAGTCTAAGAGATTTACATACATTATTGCTAATCTTCACAACCTGTCATCTGTCCCGTCGGTCCCCCCCCCCCCCCGAGATGTATGACACAGGGAGATAAGCAGTACCAGAATTTCTGCACATAGGACCTTAGAGGTGGCAAAATGGAGTGGGGAGGGAGGGCACGTCAAAATGACGTTTGGTTCTAGGCCTTCTTAAAAAGCAGTAAGCACACTGTTAGCCTGTTCACACACACTGAAGTTCTGAGAATGCCAATGTGTATACACACAGTCGTTTAGGTAAACCTCTCAGCACTATATGAAAACTGAGGACCCCAAAGATAAGCAATTCTCAGTGATAAAGCATGTGAATATGGCCAAGGATGGCCCTTGAACTTAGGAGGGGTCACTTTCTATTCTATCATAAGAACTTATCTATAAATACCCCAGATTGCAAAGTACCATAGCAAATTAGTTGCTAGCAAAGTTTACAAATTATATACGAAAAGACAATATACATCTAGACCAGTATGCATGCACATACTCAAAGCTGCCTACAGCAGGGCTCGAGAATGTCTTAAAGCAATAGAAGTGGCTTAAATGGGAAGGGGATGAAGGGCATGAAACGATGGACTCTCTCAGGAGACTAGAGCTGGTTTATGATAAGCTGGTGCACAAAATTGCAAGAATTGTTGCATTATGCTAAGTACTAGGTTTAATGACTCAATATAATTGAATGATAGAGTATCTTCGTCATAATTTCAGAGCCTGAAAATCAGTTAGGCTCAGCTAAGAGGCATTCCAGAGCCTACTAAGATATGCAGGATAGTTCTTCTCTAGGATACTTACCTCTTAATTGGAAAAATTAGATGCATGTGTGGAAGAATAAAGGGCAGTGTATTCCACAAGAGTGGACTGTCAAGGAGCAGAGGACCTGAAGGATGGAGAAGGCACTGGGGCTTATCAAAAACAGTGGCACACTGTAAGCCAGCCCTTTGGGGGAAACAAGAGTTAGAGTTAGGGGCCAGACCCTGAAGTACATGGAGGGGCGATCTGGGAGGGAGGGAAACCAAATGCTGATAAAGCTATGGAGTCCCAGGGCTCTCGTTTCTGGTAAGCAACCAAATAGGACAGCCACTCTGCAAGTTAGTTTGACAGTGACTTACAAAATACTTATCTTAAGACTCAGGAATTGCAGTCCTCACTATCTACCACAGGATTTTGAAAATGTATGCCCCCCACACAAATATGCAGATTTCCAGAGGCACTTCAGCTATAACTGCCAAAATGTGGATGAATTCAAGATACTTAGTAGGTGAATGAAAAGACTGTGTGGCACTGTCACACAGTGAGATATTACTGAGCACTGAGAAGAAAGAACTGGCTGGGTGTGATGGTTCACATCTGTAATCCCAGCACTAGGGAGACTGATGCAGGACTGCTGAGAGTTCAAGTTCAGCCCGAGCTACATAGCAATTTCTAGGCCAGCCTGTGCTACTATATTTAACCCCATCTCAAAAATCAAAACAAGAATGAAAATACATGAAGGAAACCAAAACACATTTCTAAGTGAAAGAAGGCAATTGGAAAAGGGCATCTTTGGGGTTCAAAAGGCAGAACTATGGAGACAGTGACAAGGTCAGTGGTTCTTAAGAGAGCAATGGCAGCATGAAGCGACTCTGTGCGGCACTGTAATGGTCCATCCATGTCACTAGACTTTTATCCAAACCCAAAGAAGGCACAGCACCAAGCACGAACCCTAAAGTAAACTACAGATTCTGGTTGACTGGAGTGTGCCAGTGTAGTTTTATTTATTGTAACAAATGTGTCATTGGGGATGGTGACAGCAGAGGCCACAGATGAATGGGAACTGGGGCAAAGGGGATCTCTGTACTTTCCTCTCAATAATGCTGTGTACATAAAAGTAAAAGTCCACAATCTTAAAAAAAAAATCATTCAACATACAGATATCCTTATAAAAGAATAAACTAGATGGGTTTGCAAGGACATCTACAGGATACAATGAAATGCTGGGTAGCTGCAACCAATGCATCTTTATATGTACTGACAAACTGTTAAGTAAAGAGGGAATGTACAGAAAGTGTATACAGCACACCCACAGTGCGTTTACAAAAGTTTTATGCAAATACATCAGTATGTGCTTCCATCCTCATGAGCTATCTACAGAAAGTCACAGAACAAAGTTATAAGCAAGCATCTCTGAACACACAGGTGAGCTGACATCAAGAAAGCATGCTGTGCAAAAGATGCTAAGTGTTTGGCTGGGAGATTTAGAAAGGACGTACACTCAAAAGTAGGGTTGCCCAACAGTATAATTGGTGATATCTGAGACTAGATCAACTTTTCTCATGTGGGCTTTCTTGTGTCCTTTTAAAATGCTTACCATCAAATTTGTGGCCTCTACCCAGTGGATGATGGAATTACTCTCTTCGCATACAGTGTGACTACCAAAAATGACTTTGGACATTACCAAATGTCCCCTGTGAGGCATAAGTGCTCTTTGTTGAAAAACAATACTCAGAAGCAACAATAATAATAGTTAACTTACAAAACACTATTGATAACATATTCCTGTAAATTAATAACAAATCTAATACATATATGTATTTAATGTCTCACATATTTATATATGTTTTCCATTCCCCCTCAGATCTACAAATGGCTGCCACATACCCATCACTTTCACAAGCTGATCTTTGAAAGCCCCTCCCAATGATGAGCAGGCAGGCATTCTATGTGCCTGTTCCTCTAGCAGGCTTCCCAGTGATGCCCAAGCCCTTTCAACCTCTGCAGCTGCATTGCATGAACTGAGTTACGGCCTTCTCCATTCCTCCCACCCACCTCCCAAAAACAATAGCTTCTCAATCCATAATCTTCTAGGATGCTAAGGAAGGCAACCACACCAGAGAAACCTAACAGTCAGGTTTTGGCTCAATTTTTAAAAAGCTAATGTAATTAATGACACAGTAAGAACATAATTGCTTGCATTATACAAATAATGTTTCTTCCTGTAATTCCTAAGGACCACACATAGTGCCATTGTTCTAACATCATGAAAGGCATTACTCCTGACTTCAAGGAAATTACAAAGACAGGGATTCATTATAAAGCCAAGAGAGGCCTTAACTAGATTCTCTAAATCATAATTTTATTAAGTATAATGGCATTTCTAATATGCCACATGAAGAGGTGGCCAGAGTCAAGATACTCAACAGGCTTGAATATTTTCAAACAGATCTAACACTGGTTGATTCTCCTGTGTCTTTGCAGAGATCCATGGCACCCTGGCCCTCAGCTCCACGCTCTGAGGTCACTCCAACGCTGCAGTCGGTGGGATGCTCTGGGTTGGTTTCATCATCATGAAATCATGCTCTTCAGATCCTAGCGCTGTGCTGACTGCTTGTATTTAGCTCTCAGGAGGCTGGCTTTTGTTTGTGGAAGAGACCTTGGTGACCTGACTGCAATCAATACACCCATGAGTGGCTATGGAAGACGCTTAAGAGTGTCAGCGGCGAAAAGAGAACTCACCATTCTAACTACTTCAGGGTAAGTCTGCTCTGTCAGGCAACCTCTGCTTACTGTAATGTAGTCCACCAGTTCATTAAGAGTGGAGCGCTTGTACTCTTTCATTTTAAGATCAGATAGCGTGTCCATGAAGTCAAAAATGACACAGCACTGCTGAAGTTTCTTTAGGAACAGTTCAGGCTGCTCTGAGGTTGGAACGTCTAAGAAAGAAAGAGGAAATGGTGTAAGTCTGTCATCAATTCCAGGCAACAGGAGTTCTCTTGAAAGTTACTTCAAAAGCAAACCCAAAAAAACAAGACAACAGTGCTCTTGTTAACACACACACACACAGGCAGGAGACACCATAAGCCCCACACCAGAGACCCCGCCCACGTCTGAGAGCCCCACATCAGTCACTGTGTTCACTTTCCTGCGACTGACTAAATCCTGAGAACCACTTGGAGGTTAAAGTTTAGCCCCAAACACCCCAATGCCAATATCCTTAATATCTCAAATCAGTGAGAAAGACCAAACTTCCCCTTAGAAAGTGAAGCCATAAGTACTGGTTAGTTTAAATTCTTTCACCAAAAGATTGCAAAGCAGAAATATCAGTCTATTCATTTCATGCTGGCATCCTCGGGGTTTAAAGCAATGGCTACAAGTGGGGTTTGTTTTCAGCTTGTCCTGGTTTTGTTTTATTTAGGTTTGGGCTCCACGAAGTTGCTTTGTCAACGAAACTTGGAAAGCCAACAAATGAAGCAATGCCAACAAGTACACCAACTCAGGGAAGTAAGTGGTTCAGTCGGCAAAGTGCTTCCACACAAGCATGAGGACCCAGGTTCAATCCCCACAACCACAGGAAAGCCAGGCATGCTGGTGAACATCTGTAGCCCCAGCTGAAGAAGAGAGAGCATGAGTGGGGCTTGCTAGCCAGGCAGCCTAGCTGGTGAGCCCTGATCCCTGTGAGAGATTCTGCTCAAAAAACAAAGTGAACAGCTTCTGAGGAACATACCCAAAGCTGACCCCTGGACTCATCAGACACGCATGCACACACCCAAGCAAATACACAAAAAAAGCACATCAGAAGTGGTAATATAAGAACAAATTTCACTTGAACTCTATCTTTTGACCCATGTTCTTCTTGAGCAATGAGAAAAACCCACTAGCATCTTTTATTAAAATGTCCCCAGAGGGTCAACAAAATGGCTAGTCACAGAAAAGCATTTTTCCACAACCTGACAATCTTAGTTTAATCATTGGAACCCACATGATGGAATAAGAACGCCCACTCTACAAGTTATCTTCAGACCACTACATGTGTGCTATGGCATGCATGTGCGCGCGCGCGCGCGCACACACACACACACACACACACACACACACACAGCTCAGACATTTGGCTTAGTGTTATCTCCAAACATGACACAGAAGTTTAGGATTACAATTCTCCGGCTAGGAAGGACAATGATCTACAGTTGGCTAGTCCAGCCCTCTCCTATTTCTTTCTACTGCTTTACCTACCCCTGGCCCTATACTGTAGCTTCCCTTGAACGGCAAGGAGAATTATGATCCGTGTGGTGGTTTGAAGAGAATGGCCCAGAGAGACTCTTATTAGAATGCTTAGTCCCCAGTTGGTGGAACTATTTGGAAAAAATTAGGAGGTGTGGCCTTGTTGGAGGAGGTGTGTCACTAGGGGAGCCTTGAGGTTTCAAGAGCCAAAACTACTCCCAGTTAGCTCTCTCCTCCTCTCTGCCTCCACTTGCAGATAAGGATGTAAACTCACAGCTCCAGTACCCACCCTGCCTACCTGCCTGCTTCCATGCTCCCTCCCTTCACGATGGTTCCTGACTCACCCTGGGATACTGTAAGCCCCTGTAAATGCTTCTTCTCTAAGTTGCCTTGGTCATGGTGTTTGTCGCACAACATATCAGTAAGTGACACAATCAGGGTAGGCTCTGCTACCATCATCCAAGTGCATAATTCATTAATACTGAGAATACATTCAGAGGTAAGCAGGTGGAATTCTATTTTTTAAAAGGGGATGATTATCGAGAATTCATGACAGGGAGTTACGGAGTTGGGAACAGTGCTTGGGTCTCTAGCCACACCCACATGGCCTTTGGGCTACTAAAAAGGGACCCCACAGACTTGAGCCAGTTTACCTGACACCTCCGAGGCGAATGGGGACAGAGAAAAGGCTTACTAACGGAACAGCAGCTAAAGGTTAAAGTCTTCAGGGGATTTTTAATTACTCCAAATTTTGATAGCATAGGTTTAACAGGGCCTCCAAATTAGACTGTCCACATGGAGAATGCTTACAAGTACATAGGAAGTCTGAAGCATCGGTAGATGACAGCTTTTTAAAGAGCAAACCATCATTCAAGCAAAAACAATGTCTGTGGTCACTCAACAGATTTACATATTTAACAATTCAAAACAGTCAGGCAGTTGGCATTTAGAAGTTTTTTAATGGTAAGCAGTTGGAATCCATTTATTCATGAGAAATGACGCATTGCAGACAAATCTGAAGCAGGCTATCTACTTCCTAGATGGGACAATAACAACTTATATTTATTGGATATGCTGGGTACACTCTTTGTGTTCAAGTCTAAGCACTTGGACACACTAATTCTCATTTAATCTCTACAACAATGTACATGAATAGGTGCTATTTTCAATTTACTACATGAGTAATTTACAGAAATTCAGTATCTTGCCCAGAATCACACAGCTAATAAACAGTGGAGTCATGATTCAAACTCAGGCCGTGTGGTTCCAGAGCCTGGACTCCTCTACACCACACAGCGTTCAGACGCATGGAAAGACTAAAGACTACAGTCCAGAAATGGGTGTGTGCAAAGGCAGTGGCAGCAGAGGCAAGCAGAGAGAATCACAACCATGCTCCCAGCGCGCCCCCCTTCATGAAGCAGCACTCTGAGCTCCTCCTTGAACCGCCTCCAGGGCTTCCCAGGCAGAGCAAAGGCTTTGCTTTCTATTCTCTGCCCTTTATCACAGATTACACTCCTCAAAGGGCCTCCCTTCATTAAAGAACTTACACAGTCAGGACAAACCACAAGATGCGGGGGGGGGTCCTTAAACAAGTTTTGTAGTAACAGCTGAAAACATTTTTCCCATCCCAACCCAAGAATGAGCTACAAAATCAGTTGAAGAGCCAGAGATGCTTCTAACTACAAGAAGGCTGAGCCAAGACAACACGAACCCAAGCGTTCACAAGAGCCTGGGAACTGGGGACAAAGTCTGTCTGTCTCCCTTTCTCTCTCCCGGTGTCATCTCTCTTCTCTTGGTAGTGGTGGAGAGGGGAGGGAACGCTCCAAACAAGAGGCTCTTCCTGTATGGACTAGCCCGGGACTGCACTCCAGAGCTGTGCCGCCCCAATCTCCATGTCCTCATCTCCCTAGTCCTGCCAGATTGTGAAGGACAGGACTGAACAAGGACCAGGAGTGCTGTGTAGTCCAGAAGGTTTCAATGAAGCACCAGTTTCATATCTGTGGACCACTTCAAAAGCAGGAGGAGAGGGACTCGAGAGATGGCTCAGCAGTTAGGAGCACTGGCTACTCTTCCAGAGGACCCAGGTTCAATTCTCAGCACTCACATGGCAGCTCACCACTATCTGTATCTCCAGTTCCAAGGGATCCAACACCCTCACATAGACATACGTGCAGGCAAAACACCAATAGACATAAAATAAAAATAAATAAATTTAAGAGGAAAGGAGGGAGGAGAGATGGAGGGAGGGAGGGGGGAGGGAGGGAGGGAAGGAGGCCTAGGTACTCTGCTCCCCTGCACTTGAAAAGAGAAAAACCTTATAAATCACAAAGAGAAGATAGCATGCACACAGCCAGTACATTCTGACCATGATGTGTAAGCGACAGTTGCCACCCACTTCCCAAATCCAAATCACCTGAACATCTAAACACTTCTGAAGTAGCTTAAAATTGGAGGAAAATACTAGACCTTTAGAAATCAATGTAAATGATTAAAATTTAAGGTCACCTTAGAATCCCCAAGCAGGCAATCAATAGATCTGTCACTATTTTCCAATGGAATCCTTTGGCCTACAAAAGCTATCCTGCCCCACAGAGAGTTCCATGGAATCATAACCATAAATAACAAGAAATTGATAAGTAGTTGTCTAACAACATGAAGGTCATTAGCACAATGACTCTCCTGACCAATGCCAGAGCTTAAAGGGGAGAATAAACTGGTCCAGTTACTACAGTGTGGTAAGGTCCCACCAGATCAATCCAGAAGGCCATTAGAGTGAAACCCACCTCATGAAGGTTCTTATGAAGAAGACACTGCAGGGCGTAGCAAAGTTATAACACACTGCCTTCCTCTTTCCTTCTGAGCACTAGATGCTTCTCCATATTTCTATCACCATCTCACAGCATCCATCTCCCCATCAGCTGCCATCCCATCAACAAGCTAAAGAAAATGTCCACTTTCCTAAGGTATGCACACACAGATAATCTAGAAACCTACAGGCACAACATGTAATGGAAAAGTCACCCCAACATTCAAGAAGAGAGAGCAAAATCAGATTAAGAAATAATGTCTCTCTTTGTATGCAGAACGTTCCATAGGATATCCATGGTTATTAACAACCATAACCACTCTCCCTATCCTAGCCTAGAGGGAGGCAAAGAATGAGGAGTTCAAGGTCATCCTCAGTTACATATCCAGTTCAAGGCTAGCCTTGGATACATGAGACTCTGTCTTGGCTCAATGAATGGATGGAAGGACAGACAGGTGATAAAATAAAAAAGTAAGGCCCAGCACAGACCAGGGAAGACACAGTCTGCAGTATCTGACCCCTCCACCCTACTTTTGAACTTTGCTTTAGGATAAGCAATCTCCTGACCATGTATACTATCAGTTTTCCTGACAACCCTTGACGACTCTCAACAAAATCAATGAGACTTTTCCTTGTCAAAGGTATATGAGCCTATACTTAGAGAAACCTAGAAATAATGTCTTGGTTCTAAGTAGATGCTTCCTACAAAGCATTAAGGCTATTTATCCCTAAAAGTCTAATACAAAAAAAAAATGTATTAGAGCCAGGCGGATCTCTGTGAGTTCGAGGCCAGCCTGGTCTACAGAGCGAGCTCCAGGAAAGGTGCAAAGCTACACAGAAAAACCCTGTCTCAAAAAACAAAAAACAAAAAACAAAAAACAAAAATGCATTAGAGCATGTGATAAAACGCCTAGCTGGTTGCCCTTTGGGTCTGTCCAAATTGTTTTCACCAGTGTTACACACAGACCCCAGGTAGTACTTTCTTTGTATAGCAAGTATTTCAGGAAACCTAGAATTATGAATGCTTTCATAGGAATTACTTTTGACCTACTAAGTCACAAACAGCCAACAATATTTCATCAAAAGAAGACAACTATCGATTTTTATAATGAATTAAATAATAAAATTAGGCTTCAGCCTTAGGAACGAGAGCCAAATATAACATGATCATACTTCACAGTGCCGGGCGGTGGTGGTGCACGCCTTTAATCCCAGCATGGTGAGGCAGAGGCAGGCGGATCTCTGTGAGTTCCAGGCCTGCCTGGGCTACTGAGTGAGTTCCAGGAAAGGTGCCAAAGCTACATAGAGAAACCCTGTCTTGAAAAATCAAAAAAAGAAAAGAAAAGAAAAAAAGACACTTCACTGTACAAAATAACAAAGACTGTAATCTAAAACCAGATTGGTAACTAAAGTACTGAATTCTTCACCTCCAATTAATTTACTGTGTATTCAAACTTGCTGTTGTTGGAGATGGTAGTGGGTGCCGTATCATTTCTACTGCTAGTCATTTTTATTTCATAAAAAGCATTTCAGATGATTTCACTGTGTGTAGCCAAGGCTGAAAACCACTGTTGTTAAAGCAAGAGCTTTAAAATCCTTTTATCCCCTCCACCTCCAAAATCCCTTTTCTTTGTTTGTTTAAAGCCAGCAGTGAAAACTTTGTCTCTTAAGCTAAGGACCCTGAAAACCATCTCCAACAGTGAAAGCATTTCTTCTTGGCCTGGGTCACAAACGCTGAATGTAGAGTTGGCTGCTTTCAGAACTCTTGCCAATCTAGTAGGAAGCTTTCAAAACACTTCGTTGATTGCCAGTGCCTACTTTCTATACAGCTTCAAAACTTAGTTCATAGAATGGCTTACACAAATATAGCACTACCAAAACCCTGAGCACAGGCTATCCATCAGCCACAGGAAAACTAAAAGAGCCAATACTGAATGGTCCAGACACAGTAATAAAGAACACTTACTGTTACAAAGCATGCATTAAGCTTCTAACATGCATTACCCCTATTAACCCCTAGAATGTCCTGTGGCAGCCACTACCACTATTTCAGTTGAAGAAACTGATGTCCAGAACAGTCAAGTCATATGCTAATAAGAGCTTAGTTCCTAACTGTCCCCCACAAACAAACAGTCTCATCCCAGGGCCCACGATGGTGATGGTGGTGGTAGTGGCGGTGGCGGTGGCGGTGGCGGTGGCGGTGGCAGCACAGTGGTGATGATGATGGTGATGACTGTGATAAATAATAGGAACTAACAACAGTCACCATCACTGGGACTAAAAAGATTTGTTCACTACCATGATTAGTGAATTCTTTAAGAAGAGTTGTAATCTAAAAGTAAACAATAATATACTGACCTGCATTCAAATACCAGTATGTTTTAAAACTGAAAAGCATACAACTAGTCGTAAACAAATGAATAATACAGATGACTAAACTTAATTTTTCAATAATAACATATTATTTACCCCCTCCTCTGCCCCCAGTTTAGATAATCAGGGTGTGTTTATTATTATTCTTTCCTGGAGCTCTTCAGTTTCCTTCCCCAAAGCCAATACATGTGGTCTAATTCATAAACAAAATGCAAAGGTCACTACCGTAACCACACACTGGAGTAGCCTGGGCAGCAAAATCCTGATTTGAGGCTTTCGTCTTGCTCTGACACTATATTTGCAACAGAATAAACAGAAAAGAAATAGAGGCAGACAGAAGTCTACGGAGGGGGACAGACACACACACACACACACACACACACAAAACTGATGAATATTTCTGTTTCCAACACTTTATAAGCTTTACCTTTTAATGTCAAGGTAATTACTGAAGCTTGACGGCTCAAGAAATGAAATACTGTTAAGTTCTTCAACCCCTAATTATAAGTATAAATTACTTTCCTGTTACCAGCTCACCACAGGACAGAAGCCACCAAAGTCCCTGACTTACAAGGTTAGTATCTCTATGATTAATTCATTTCCTGCGGGCGTAATTTCCAAGGACGGAGACACCAATAGCATTTTGCATAGGTGGAATTCCTGGAGCTTGCTGAGGGATAAAGCACTTGTGCAAGCATGAAAACTGGAGCTGGGATTCCCCAGACCCTATAAAAAGCTTGGCAGGCACAACAGTTGCTGGTAATCCCAGCACACGGGAGGAGGCGGAGACAGGGGATCCCTGGGGTGAGCTGGCTAGCCAGATTTAAGTATAGATACTGTGATAGATAATTACATGTTCACACGGTTGGGCTTGCCCGGCGGACCGCCTAACTATTTCCGGTTCAGAATAGCCATCTCCGGGTCAGACATCTCGCAGGACCGGGACTCTATGGCCTTACGTGGTTGCATAAAGCGCGCACGCAGCCATGTAATCTACATGCATGCGTGGAGTACCCACAGGAGTTCCTGTACGCATGCACGGCCCAACCTTTAAAAGGCCGGTGCCATCTTGCATGAGTCTCTCTTTTCTCTCTCAGTCTCTCTCTGTCTGTCTCTCCCCTCACGTGTGTTTCACGCAGGCCTGTCACCTCTATCCTCTTTAATAAAACTCTTCTGTGGTCTTATCGTGTTCGGGACGTGTTCCTAGTGCCGCTTAAATACTAACATACTGAATTTTATTTCCCTGTGTAAATCAATTTTAACTTAAAATTTTATCCCTCTAGAAGAAAATTGTACTGACGAACAGAGGAAAAATATAAATAACATATTTAATAGAAAAAAACCTATTTTAATGTGTAGTCCTGAAGCACAAATTTTAAACCTATGTTAATTTTTAATGACACAACATTTATGAATGTAAAAGTAGAGAAGGCCAGCTTACATGAAAAAAAAATGTCTTTGAACTGTGTGAACTATTAACCTCTGGTAAGATACTGCCTCGTTTTCTAAAACTGCATTCAAAAGACTATAAAACCTAGATGACTTTTAAGACTAAACAGTGGAGGTGGGGATGGAGAGATGGCTTAGCAGTTATGAGCACTTGCTACCTGCAAGGGACCCAGGTTTGATTCCCAGCATCCACGTGGTGGCTCACTGTACCTCCAGTTCTATGGTACCTGACACCTCGTGGCCTCATCAAGTAGCAAGTATGCATACACGAATGCAAAACATACACCAAAGATAAAAAGAATAATTTTTAAATCAAAAACAGACTCAACAATAGGCTAAGGAAATGGCTTACAATCCAAGTGTGAAGACTCAAGTTCCATCTTCAAATCCACGGAGAAGGCCTGGCCTGGCAGCACAACGCTATGCAAGGGGTATGACCTTTGTACCCATTCATTCACCCGCTCATCAAATAGTCACTGACACCTGCCGTGGGATATCGCAGACACAGAAGTCCTAACCTGAGCTCTGCATGCCGGCACACGCCATTAATCCCCTGGGAGGCAGGGCCAGACAGATCTCTTCAAGATCTGGGCTAGAGATCTTGTAAAAATTCGTAACTAGTACATTCCAGAGGAGTCAGGGAAGAGGGACAACTAAAAATAATAAATACGTCTATTATATTATATGGAACATGCTCTGGGGGTAATAGCCCACAAGGCAAGGCAGACTACATATGCTAGAACTGGGAAGTAAGGTTCTGAGCACAGCATTCATCCGAAAAGAGAAACTTGAAGCCAGCCAAGCTTGGTGGTGCATGCCTTGGGCAGGCGTCTGTGAGTTCGAGGCCAGCATGGTCTACAAAGCAAGTTTCAAGACAGCCAGGAATGTTACACAGAGAAACTCTGTCCTGAAAAAAACAGAGAGAGAGAGACAGAGACAGAGACAGAGACAGAGACAGAGAGACAGAGATTGAGATTTGAGAAAGAATACTCAAAGGAGGTACAGGAGACCAGTAAAGATGTCTGCAAGAAAGCGTGCCCCTCAAAGGAACAGCAAATGCAGGACCCTCTGGCAGGAAGGAGCAGGCAGAGGAACCAGAGGGAAACCAGGCACGTGACTGCAGTGGGAAGTGGGGAGACAGGACAGATAGCAAGGAGTGGATGGCTGCAGATTACCTTGGGCCTCAGAGACAATATCTGTCCTAGACCTCAGTTCAGAATTAGAGTCACACCTTTACTGTTTACTAAGTAATACTGGGCTTGGTTTCCTTCTCTGTAAAATAGAAGAAATACACTTTACAAGGTTGAGTGGGGATGAAATGAAAAGCTGTCTATAAAACTATTAGTGCTTTTTGAAAAAGAAAAACATTCCTTTGACAAAAACTTATCAAGTATCCACGAGACACAAGAGAGCAAACGTTCTACTTTATAGCTTTTATGATTATTCCTATAGGGAATTCCTTGTATTTTAACATAACTTCAAACTTATTTTTAAAACACTTTAAAAATAAATCTCAAATATTTCTAGAAATATTAAATTGTGTTAGTATTGTACTCTAGTACTATCAGACACCAAATGTTATCTCTTTGTACACATACACAGTCATAATCCGTCTCCTCTTCCGAAGTTGTCTTTAAGACAAACAATAGATCACGAGCACACAACACGGGAATGAGCACATCATCACATCTCCTGGATGTGTGTGCCTGAAGCCCAATCTTTCACCCAAAAGGATAAGCAACAAAAACTTCAAAGATTACTTTTACATATGTCACAACTGTAAGGTAGAGAAAAAATAAAAGACCAGATATAAGGTTTGCAGGAAGCACTTACTCTGTTACACATAATTTTCAACCATTTCCATTGATTGAGGACCTTTTCTCAGAAGATTACTTCTTCAAGGGATAAAAATGGCCTAAGCGCTTCCATTGTTTTGAGGATTAACATCATTGTGAATCATTTCAGAACGAGATAAACCTGTGGCTGTTTTTACAACGTGAGGTTAGAAACAATGGGGAGGGGGAGGATGTAAAGTCAGACAAACAGACAGAAGGGTGGCCAGATGGATGACTGAGCTGTTAATTTACAACATATAGTCCAAACTACTCATAGACACCATCAACTTTTAAAATCTGATTTAGAATACCAAAAGAAAACACACAGCATCAATCTAATGTTACAAGGCCAGCTCAGAATGTTCATCAGCTGGGAGTTTTAAATATTAGACCTTAAGCTTTTAAAAGTGACACAGCACTAAGAGTGGGATGACCTCTAATCCCCAAGTACCAAAGCTTACATTTATAATTAAAGTCATAATCTGAGCAATAAAACCTGGTGACCGCATGTAACACGGGCCCTGATTACGGAGCTACCCTGTGCTTCACAGGATGGCTATTATTTAACATGCATTAAATACAAATGTAAAGCCATACACTGGTTGAGCAAGTCCAATTCCAATTTGAAATAATCTGCTAAAAGAAATAATATCCACTTGAAGTCCCAGTATTTATAGTACAAAAACACTATTATTAAAACAGAGAAATTAAATATATGTATTTCAATATGTATGTAAACAGTATGTGACTGTGCAACTCTAAAATCAAACTGTGGAGAGCAGTAACAGAGATTCTTAAAAGGGCAGGAAAGTGCCTGGAAAGCACTTTCAGAACGGAAAGGCATTTTAATATATTCAACAGTTCAGATGTGATATTAGCTTTGGCTTGGATATATACACCAGGCTTCCTGAGGACAGACAGAGGCACTGGAGTCTTGAGCTAGGCACGCTGATGATGCATTTCTAAGACCCAGGTTTTCCTAAATTCAGCATTTCTATGTTCAATGTCAGACCCTAGGGCTTAGCTAAACATGTCACTGAGTAGTTCAAACATTTCCTCTTCTGTTACCCTAGAAACCACTTTCCCTTTCGGGGAACATTATTACTGTTTATGAGCCAAATGAAGTGCGGGAAATTTGAGCCCATTTGATTAAACACAGTCAACATAAAGCTAAAATGGGAAACTAAGTTCCCTATCTCAAAAGTCTGCCCATTGTAATTCTGAAAAAAGGTCACAAAGATGTTTAAGATTTCAGATAAATTAGAATTGGGGGGCGGGGGGGATAAACTCATTCTGCATTCTTCCAGGTGGTTGTGTGGCTCATACCCAACCAGTCTGAAATTAGAAAAGCTGGATTGCAATCAGCTTCACATGGACCTGCTGAGCAACTGCAGGTAATGCAGTGTGACAGTTAAGACTGCCTGGATCCCAAAGCCAGCTTTGCTTGGCTGAGGCTCTGTGCCTCTGTTTCCTCGTGTATGAATGTGGGCAGAGGAACTGCACCTATCCTGTAGGTACTGTTTATAAATATGGCAGTGAGTAAAAGGTCACATGGAAGCCATTTACAACACATATAATGCTCAATAAACGTTAGCTCCTCCTAAATTACTGTTGATAAACAAAGTGAATCTAAAAGAGAGAAATTCTCAATGACCGCTCAAAGAATTTCACCAAAGACAATACAACACATAAACTATTTCATGCAATACTCAAATACAGAAAATTTGAAATGTGTTTCTGAGGGTATGGCTTAGCAGCAGCGTGCTGCACACACAAATCCTCAGCAGCACACAAAGGAAATACAGAAACAAGAATTCTAACTTGTTGGTACATACAGTTCTCCCTCCCCTCTGTTTTGGTGTATCTAGTTTTTCAACCCTCGTTCAAATGAGATAACGTACAGTTTAAGCAATACGAGTCACTGAGATTACTTCCAAACAAACTTCTCACTTGGATGGGGAAAGGGCAGCAGTGCTGAGGAGGTAAGAGACATCACCCAGCTGTCTTGGCATGCGAAGCCGCCGTCACCCAGGGCCACTTCTTGCCCCACCATGCAGTCCAGCTCCAAAGTACTGCGCACAGGTGGCAGCGCCCTTGACAGTGGTCACAAGTCAACAGGCTCAGGAGACTGTTCTGGTAGGTTGGTTTTTTTGGGGGGAGGGGGGGTGGGGAGGGGTTCAAGACAGGGTTTTTCTGTGTAGCATCTGACTCTCCTGGAACTAATTCTATAGACCAGGCTGGCCTCAAACTCAGAGAGCTGAACACAGAAGTCGGCCTGCCTCTGCCTCCTGAGTGCTGGGATTAAAGGTATGTACCACCACCACCACCACCACCTAGCTAGGGGAGGCTGTTTTTTGTTTGTTTGTTTGTTAAAGATTTATTTATTATGTATACAGCATGTATGACTGAAGGCCAGAAGAGGGCACCAGACCTTCTTACAGATGGTTGTGAGCCACCATGTGGTTGCTGGGAATTGAACTCAGGACCTCTGGAAGAGCAGTCAATGCTCTTAACCTCTGAGCCATCTCTCCAGCCCAGGGGAGGCTGTTTTAAGTGACACTCTTCAACATTTGAAAATTTCTTGTACCTTAAATCTGTACACCAGGCACCAGGCTCACTAGGATAGAGAAAGCACATAAAAAACTTGTGCTTCAAACTTCTGATGAAACCAGATGCCTGGTGCATAGAGGATCCAGAGGGATCGGACGAACAGGCTGTTTCAGAAACTGGTCCTTATTGGAAATGGCATAGTCTTTTAATTTTGAACATTACAAACAGTGTCAAAGGCATTTGCTACTGAATGAGAAAGCAAAATAAACAAGGGTCACTGAGGACAGGTCAGGTACAGAGGGGGGAAAACAGATTCCTATTCTGAAGAGCTATTTCCTGGTTCAGAACAGCTTCTGAAAATCCTGAATGAGTCATTCTTTCCCAGTCATTCCATGTGTCTGTAATAATAGTAAAAACTTACTAAGCATTTACTGTGCCGCGGCCTCCATTCTAAGCAGCTCAGAGTGTTAACTCCACCTCTGCTCCACACTGTTGTGAGTCATATTATTTTGCATATAGGAAACAGAGTCACAGAAATGTTCTTCCCCTGCCAACACACAGTTGGAAAGGTACCTACACACACTATTCCACCTCTGCTAAAAGTCATGTGAATAACTAACAGTTTTTAGGGCTTTTTTAAAATCTACAATCCACAGCATACACTGGGATGGGAGCACATTTGTAAGAGTTAATGTTTTTAGCAGACTTCAATTCAGATTGAGGCAGGCATGCAGTCACTATTTCCTCTTTGAACCAAACAAAATGACAAAATGCAAGGGTGACCAGAATCTCCAGCTAGCTTGTTTTACTTCTTGATGTTTAAAGGATGCTGTGTTAAGTCCGTCTTCTATGCCTTCCAGCACTCCCTTTGCATCTACACTGGCTTGCTTCAAAGACATCCACGTTCTTTTTCAGAAGGGTACTAAGTGTCTCCTTGTTTCATTTCATCCTGGAACACCAGACATTAGTCAGTTCCACCTAAATTTTAGGGAGGTGAGCCTGAGTGTTCAAATCTCTGTCATCACCAGCACAGCCTAAGGTCAAGAAGACCCACATGGGTAACCTGCCCAGCTGGTAACGGGAGTTAAGGGAGGCATGACTGAGACAGGCACAGAAGACACCTGGTGTGAATGAGGAGGTAAGCGCATGACAAGGAGCACAAGAGAAGACCCAGCAGCTTGAGCATTCTCAAAATGTACTGTGCCTCACACTCCTGATAACCATGTAAACGACGCTGGCTGGATCTGATCTCTCTGCAGTGGAGAAATGTAAAGTTCACCAAGGATGAATGATTTATTCGAAAGTGTAACTGGGATTAATTCAAGATATATTTTATGGGTTACACAAAGATCACCGCCTTCTATGCAAATGTAGTTATTATATTCGTTAATAAAGGGTTTTCCCTGCTAGAGCTGGGTCAAATACTAAGACTTCTAAAATCAGATTCAACTAGTTAGCCAAGTGATACCTCTAGTCGTCACGAGATGGTTGACAGTTCAGAAGCAGCCATGACCTACTACTATGTAGCAGTCTTACTGAAAAGCCATTTTTGCAGCTCATTTATCCTGTTACTACAGTGTTGTTTCCCTTAACGAAAACACAGATCATTACAGTGGCTGGCAGTCTTTAAAGTTTCCTTACAATTTCAAGTGCTTTCCAACCTACTAACAGCTGATACCTATAAAGTAACCCACAAAACTCTGGTAAGTCATGTGGAAGATCATATTAAAAGCAGACATAACTGAATAAGAAGTTACATTATGATAGCTGACCAGTGTCCACAAATACTTTGAAATTAAGAACAGGATGAATCATTTATACCAAAAGTATTGGTCGTATTTTCTTAAATACACACATATCCAGTACATCTTCATTTTAAAATGGTTATGTACAAGGACTAATTCTTCTATCAACTCTCATTTACTCTAATGGGCTATTCCCAGGAACATTGTTTATGAAGGCCACATTAACTATTAAATATGTAGATCACAGACATGAAGTAACCACCATCTGCAGCATTTCGTAAGGAAATCATTGCTGGAGGGCATGGGCTATGGCTCAGCAGTAGAGTGCTTGCCTCTTATACATGAGGCCCTATGTTAAATCTCTAGTACTACAAAAATATTTTTTTTAATTTCACACACACACACACACACACACACACACACACACCCCAGAAAAAAACTGCCACGCAGCACATGGACCTGAGCTCCGATGCCCAGCATTCACATAAAAGCCAAGTTTAGTAGTCCACTTCTGTAATCTCAGTGCGTGGGAGGTGAGGAGAGGTGGCTCCCTGAAGCTCCCTGACGGGCCAACAAAGCCACAAGTGAAAGACACTGTCTCAAAAAAAATAAGGTGGTGAGCTACAGAAGACATCTCATGTCAACCTGTGCTCCTCACACATGCACAAGAGGGCATGCGCAAACATGGGGGTGGGGGATCGCTGCCATTTAAATTTAAGACAGCATATAAATGAATATACATCCACACTAGAAGAAGATGACTCAAGAGGTCAAGCTGCTGTCACCAAGCTGACAACCTTCACTGGGCTCTTAGCATTCCGGCCCGCCCCTTGGAGACCCGCCCAGGATCCTGACGTCATCTTAGGTAAAGTCCCCTTTAAGGAAAAAAAGCCCTCCCGCCCTCCCTCCATCTCCATGAGGTCGTGCGCACTTCCTCTCTTCCTTTCTCCCCTTTTCTCTTTCTCTTCTTCCTTCTCTTCCCTTCTCCCTTCCCCCCAATAAAACTTTCCACCGCATCATACCACGTGCTGCCACATCTGCATGGCATGTCTCCCTCACCGCCCTGGGGCACCTTGGCTCAAAGGCTCTAAGGCCTCTGGTGTGTCATTTGACAAAAGGGACCCAATAATAGAAGGACAGAACAGACACCAAAAATTGTCCCCTGACCTCTACACACCCACAAACAAACAATAAAGAACTGTTGGAGGGAGGGAGGGAGGGAGGGAGGGAGGGAGGGAGGGAGACCAGTTTCATAACTTTGTTTTATTCATAGCTAGAATAAAAACCCAGGGATGATAAACGCCCAAGTTCACACAGTTACTGAGTGCCAACTGTTATTAAGGTGACAATGAAGGCTGGCCATGGACATTCACACCTGCAATCCTGGAAGTATTCTGGAAGCTGAAACAAGGGAACTGCAAGTGTGAGGTCAGCCTGGGCTACATAGCCATACTGCAAAACAAAACTGGGGGCACCCCCCCATCCCCGCACATCCACCTCAGCCAAACCCACCCAATACACTATCTAAAAGCAAATGTTAAATGTAGAACTATTTAGTAACTAGCACTTACTGAGTATTCTGTCAGAAACTGCCAACTTGCCTTGATAACAAAAGCTAACAGCAGCTAGTATACATTGAGTCAAGCAACATTTCCAGAAATGACTTCCTAATATCATAGTTTACAAATGGAAAAAGTATGGTACACAGAAACCAAATATTTTACTCAGGTCACAGCAGCAGTTAGAGAAACAGAGCACCAAAGCCTGTTTATTCTCACCATCAGTGGGAGAAATGAGCTCAGGAAAGTTCCTGAAGACACATGACAACATTCCCTAAGCAATCAACTACTACCAGTACCATTCAGTTTTCACAATAATCATGGAGAGAGAGAGAGAGAGAGAGAGAGAGAGAGAGAGAGAGAGAGAGGCAAAGGGAAGATGAAAAAGACCAATAGACAATACCACCATAATAAAAACAGAAAGTGTAAGTTTTGAAAAGGAATGACCAATTAGTTAAGAGCCCTGGTTGCTCTTGTAAAAGACCTAGGTTTGGTTCCCAGCACTCACATGGCAGCTCACAACTGTCTGTAAGTCCAGTCCCAGAGGATCCAACACCCTCTTCCGGCCTTCTTGGGTACCAGGCACCCACAGAGTATACAGACATACATATAGACAAAACACTCATACACAAAATTTTAAAAAATGAAGTAACAATAACTTTTAAAAACAATGACCCGGGCAGTGGTGGTGCACGCCTTTAATCCCAGCACTCGGGAGGCAGAGCCAGGTGGATCTCTGTGAGTTCGAGGCCAGCCTGGACTACATAAGGAGTTTCAGGTCAATCCTGTTTCTAAATCAATCAATCAATCAATAAGTCAGGAATTAGAAAACCCACAATCCATGTAGGAGCAACAGCAGTAAATCCCAACTGCTCTCAACACACACATGAACAAACCACTCCACACTGTTCTCTCACCGTAAACGGAAAAAGAGTCATTCTGAAAAACACTATACATTATCTCACTTAGTAGTTGGTCATCTGCTGAAACCACTGATCAGGGACAAAGGAGGAATCCAATAGTTTAATGATGTATACATACCTACCCTGTAGACTAGACCCAAGACTACATTCAATTAAGACACTACACATCAAACGACAACTTCAGCTCCTTGGCAAATGAGGCCCACAGGTGTCAAATTCAGCAACGAATTAACAGTTCAGGAGAAAGCAAGCGTACAGCAACCTGAGTCTAAACTATAGAACCTGGTTCTCTCTGTTGACTAAAGCAGCAGTTCTCAACTGGGGGAGGGGGGGGGGGGTGGGGTGTGAATGCCCATTTCACAGGGGTCACCTGGGACCTTCAGAAAATATGGATATTTACATTACAATTCATAACAGTAGCAAAATTACAGTTATGAAGTAGCAACAAAAATAATTTTGTGGTTGGAGTCCCCACAACATGGGAACTAAAGGCCCTTCACTGTATTCAGGAAAGGGGAAAAGAACACCAATTTCAGAGCAAACCGTGGCAAGGAACAAGGAGAATGTAGAGCACTTAATAGGAAGCATGCATGCATTCCGCATGTGGCAGTCATTGATATTAATTACTCCTACACTTTGTAAGTGACTCAGTAGGCAGTTAACATTAACCCTCCCTTCTGTCAGCAGCCTTTACCAGCCTTGGGCATTTGCGTAGAGCTGAGCAGAGACACTGGCAAATACTGCAAGCAAAGAAAGAACAATGAAAGATGGCAACTGTAATCAATGGGAAAACTAATGCTCAACCCAGTTCCCAGTTTCTTTTACACAGCACTTTTTGCTCTGTGTACTGTAACAGCATGTCCTATATCACTTTTAAAATGCAATTTAGTGAGTTGCTGACACACCATAGTTTTTAAAATGAAGCAGAAATTAGTACAACTGTTTCATACTGATTAATTCGCACTTCTGTACACGTGTTGTGTGTGTGTGTGCACGCATGTATGTGTGCATACTCACACATGTAAAGACAAAAATCAATTCTTTACTAAAAATTTTTAAAAGTTGCCATCACAGATTTTCTGGGAGAGCTATTTCCATTTTTGTGTGATTTGGCTTTTCACAATAAAGATGAAATACATTAATTAAATGAGTTATACAGGAGTGTATTAAAAACCATGATAAATGTCTACCAGACTATTTCTTATTGATTAGGAAAAATAGAATCATGGTACCCACAAAGGATAGAGCTGGAAACACACATCTAGAAAGTAAACTAAAAATCACTTGGATTTTGTTTTGGGTAGTTCTCCATCACTCTGACAAAATACCTGAGACAGGGCCAGAGTAATGTCACAGTGGATACAGGTGTCTGCTGCCAAGCCAGATGGCTTTAGTTCTAGCTCTAAGACACATATGGTAGAAAGAAGAATCAACCCCCATAAGGTGTCCTCTGACTTCCACAGTCACACTACAGCATGCTTGCACCCATATACATATACACATATGCACATAAAATAAAGAAAAAATTTAACTTTAAAAATTATTTTAGAGGTTGGGATTTAGCTCAGTGGTAAAGTGCCTGACCAGGAAGTGCAAGGCTTCGGGCTGTGGCAGCAGTGTACACAGTGGCAGGGCATGGTGGAAGAGATCTATTCTTTTCATAGCAGAGAAGAGAGCACATGATCTCCTATCCTCTCCCAGTGTCCACAGCCAGTGACCTACCTCCCTTCCAGTAGACCCTTCTTCCTAATGCTCCACCATCTTCCAGCATTGCCACAGGATGGCAACCAAACCTTCAACACACAGATATTAAATAACTAACAAGAAAAACAAAACACGCATGTTAAAGCCTTTGGGAACTACTCCAGATCCAAACTATAACAGCTACCCATCCATACACTTAAAATCATCCTGGTGCTGGCTGGGTATCATGGATCGTACCTTTAATCCCAGCATTAAGGAGGCAGAGGCAGGTAGACCTGTTCAAGTTACAGGCCAGCCAAGGCTACACAGTTAAAACTGTCTCCCCAAAATTAAATTGATAGATAAGTAAATAAAGCGGTGCTGGGAATTGAAGCCAGGGCCCTTGCACCCATGAGAGGAACACTACCACTGCACTATATCCACAGCTTATATAAGTTTTATAGGAACTACATTTTCAAAACTAATAAGAGTAGTTACATCAATTTACACTTTTGTAAATTTAATGCTCATTTAGAAAGCTCAAATATCTGGCTTAATTTTCTGCTGTACTGAATGTCTCCTGGAAAATCCCACAGTATACTCATGAGAAAATAAAAAACTATATAGTCTGTATTGTTGGAAAAAAAAAAAAAAAAAGTGTGATTTCACAGACTTCTGTATCATCTCAGTTACCTCTAGGAGCCCCAAAGCACACTGGATGTCTTACTGCATTGGAGAGTGAATCCAGGGCCTTGGGCTTGCTAAGCAAGGGCTGTGCCCTGTCCTTCCCGAGCACCCTTTGACAATACCTGATTTGAGATCTGGAATATACACTGAGAACACACAAGACCTGCCTCCACTTCTAACTCCCCACTACAGCAGAGTAAATCCCTTCACTTCTCTAGGTGCTTACTGTCTCACTGAAGGAAACAGAACCCCCCCCCCCACCCTCCCTGTCCATCATCTGCTCTTTCAGGGAAGCTCCTGAGTGTTACAAAGTGACAGCTCCGCCTGTCCACCCCTGAACACGCTCATTCATCCACTCAGCACTTTGCTAAATGAACCCTTAGAACAGAGACTGAGTACAGCACCGGCTTCCAAGGCTGGTACAATAAAGCCAAGTGTCTGCCTCCTTAACTCAGTCTAGGCAGCACCCAGCACGGTACCATCAACATGCTTAGTCTTTCTGACAAATCCTGCCTAGAAGTGACAGCCCCAGAGAATAGAAAAGCCTGAGAAAGTGTCTCTGAGCCAGCAAATTACATTCACACTAGTGAAAAGAAAATAAAACCAATACATACAGTCCAAGATTAAGTCGAAATGTATGGAATTTCCAACTTAATAGGTCAAAAATGGTCAGATTTTGGTAGTTTCTTTTGTCTCAATCTAACATAATAATTATTATTTAACAAATTCAACAAAATAATTGTTACGGTACTGGAATGAAGATGGTGTCAACACTGTCAAAGACAACAAACAAGGCTCAAACTGGAAGGCTTGGGTGGAAGCGCCTTCCATAGGCCAAGCGCCTTGTGTTACTTTGTTACGGAAATGTTTACACTCAAAAAGCAGAGACCGATCCCACAGCAAACCCTGACATACCCACAGCCAGCTCCAACAACTACCAAGCTTTGCCAAGTGTTCCATACTTAACTTGAAGGAGATTCATCTCCAAGGCACTGATTTCCTTCCTAAACTCCATCTGCCTGAAATCCTGCCTGGCTCTGAGCTGCTGAGTCCTCCTTTTTCAGATAACCTTTCAAAATCTTCCTTACTCCACTTTACAACGGAGACACACACCAAGGACGACATATTGCTCACTGATCGCCAACCCCAGCATGGCTCACATCCTCCCTGTCTACCAAAGCCTGGGCCAGCTGACATCCTGGTATAAATGCTGAGAAAACTAATAGCTTACAACTAGAAAGCCAATTAGTCCCCAAGTCTCGTAGTTTCTCTGCTTTCAACAATACCACAAACAATGTCTGGACTGATTTAATCTGAAGTCAGTTTCTGTCTCTCTGTCTTTGTCTGTCTGTGTCTCTCTGTCAATCTGTCTCTCTGTGTCTCTCTGTCTCTCTCTCTCTCTCTCTCTCTCTCTCTCTCTCTGTCTCTCTCTCTCTCTCTCTCTCTCTCTCTCTCTCTCTCTCTCTCTCTCTCTCACACACACACACACACACACACACACACACACACACACACTTCCCAGCTGGTGACACCACTCCAGAAAGTTCTGCAGCTTAGGGAGTGCAGCACAGCCCAGCTGACAAACAAGCCACCTTAGGCTCAGCCCCACCCCTGCCCCAAGCTCTAGCTTCTGCCTGACACAGGATTTGAGCAGCTACTGTAAGCGTCCTCTGCCGTGCCTTCCCCAACCTTGGGATCCAAAGACCCTTTTCATGGGGGTCACCTAAGACAATCGGAAAACAAAGATATTTACATTATAATTCATAACTGTAGCAAAATTTCAACTATGAAATAGCAATGAAGTTATTTTATGGTGGGGGGGGGGGGTTCCACCACAACATGAGGAACTGTATTCAAGGGTAGAAGCATTAGGAAGGTTGAGAACCACTAGACTGGACCATGAGACAAAATAAACTTCCTTTCCCTCAGGCTACCTTTGCAGTATTTCTCCCCAGCATCAAGAAACATTAACAATCACAAGGTCCAGCTGTCATCAAAAACAATTTTGGGCAATAGACTGTTCACCTAAGTTCAGGGCCTACGCCACACTGCAATAACCAACACTTCCCCTTCCTGTCTTTCCCGTACATGAGTAAGGTCTGCCAGTGCCTATCACAACAAAGAATCAAAGAGCAGACACTGATGCTGAACCCTCATCTGCTGATAATCAAAACCCATTCATATACAAAGAACTCTTTTTTTAAGCCAAAGCCCTATTCATATTTCAATTGAAGCAATTTCCATAAACCCTTAATATTTTATCGTTATCTATCAAATGTTTAGTATTGTTAGATCAGTTTGAGCTATATGATAATGACGATAAATTTCATTTGTTTCTAGACTGGGTGAACATTAGTGCTCTGACAGCTATGGTGGCACACGTGTAGTATGTGGCACACATGTAGAACGGGCTAAAAAAGGGGTGGAGACAGGTGGGTCAGGTGTGGAGCCTCGACTTCATCCATGTCTAGGACAGCAAGATCACTGTATAAAGGGCACTTGTTGCCAAGCTTGATGTCCTAAGCTTGATCCTCAGAACCCACATAACAGGAGAAAACCAACTCCTGCTACAACTGTCCTCTAACTTTGCCACACACCCACACATACAGGGAAAACATTCACACACATAAAATAATAAAAATAAATCTAAAAGGATAAAACAAAAATAATTTAAACTATTTGAAAGGATCACTGTATTTTTTATTACATTTACTTAGTGTATTTGTATTTCCATGTGGGTCTGTTTATATAGAGAGAGTTCGAGGCCAGCTTGGTCTACAAGGCAAGTTCCAGGACAGTCAGAGCTACACAGAGAAACCCTGTCTCAAAAAGAAAAACAGAAGAAAGGGAGGGAGGGAGGGAGGGAGGGAGGGAGGGAGGGAGGAAAAAAGAAAACAAAAGAAAAAAGGGAATTGAGCTGGATGCATAAAGAATATTTAACTATATTTACTAAGTATTAAACAAGGGCACAGAAAGGGCCCTAGAGAGCCTGAGAAAAAAATTATGGATCACCACTTAAGTTTCCTCAGTGCCAACTGTGAACTGGGCCCTGAACTTCCAAGCACATATTCTCTCATTCCTACAGTGTTCCCAGCACCAACAACAACACATCAATGAACAAAAGAGAGGGAGAGTTTAGACAGCTAAGCGTCACGAACACCACTGAGCAGAACGTCAAAAGGGTATGAGCAGTGGAGATAAAAGAGGCAGAGTAACGGGGAAAATGGGAGCCGACTCACAACTTGAAACAGTTAATTCAACACATAATAATGACATCAGTGCAGTAAATAGTGGGTGAGGAGAAAGCTTGGTGGGAATAAGGAGACACTCAACTCTTTATCAGGGAGGTGATGCCTAAGCCAACTGTGCCAAGAGCCAAAGAAGCTGGAAGAAGCTGGTCTGAGCACAAGAGGAGGAAGGACTTTCCAGACCCTTGAAGGGAACCGAGAGGATCCAGAAAGTCCTGTGCGGAGGGAGCACCTCCCTGGGAAGGGGTTAGAGTCAGTGGGAACGGTCGGACCGGCAGAGAGGAAGCCAATGGCACATTCCACCAGCTTCTGTGACAGGTGAGTACAGACACAGGAGCATGAGGGCAAAGACTTCCTGGGGGCTTCTGCAATAGGAAGAAAAGAACAAAGAAGAGCCAGGATGGGGGTGGGGGAGCCAGGCATGCAGGGGGGCTCAGCTAGGGGCCAAACAGATGGCACTTAGGCCACAAAAGAGAAGACTGTGCCTTTCCCTAAAATGAAACGATCCTAGAGAAATTTAGGGCATGCTAAATTTGAAGTGCCTAGCAGTAGCTAGAAATGGAAAACTGGATTGAAGAAAACTAAACCTGGAGATGTATATTGAAGAATATGAAGGGAAGTCAGGCATACCAGAATGCATGGACAGTCTCCCTCCCTCTCTCTGGATTACACAGATTATAAAGAGCACAAGAACCTCCAGCCACTTCCTTTTCCATAAAGAACTCGTCGATATTAACACTACTATTTTTGCCCAGCGGTATAGCACATGCCTTTAATCCTAGCAAAAAGCAGGTGGATCTCTGTGAGTTCGAGGCCAGCCTGGTCGAGTTCCAGGACAACCAAGGCTGCACAGAGAAACCCTGTCTCAAAAAAAGTTAAGCACATATTGAATCTATCACTCACAAATACTCAAAAGCATAAGAATAAGTCCATTAAAGCCGGGCGGTGGTGATGCACGCCTTTAATCCCAACACTCGGGAGGCAGAGGCAAGTAGATTTATTTATTTATTTGTTTGTTTGGTTGGTTGGTTGGTTTGCTCAGAATTTATTCCAGAAATCAGGAAGATCAGATCCAGGGGGTAAATCCAGGCCCAGACTGTTATGTCTCAGTATGTCCAACTATCCAGAAATGAAATCAAGCTGGACTACAAGGTTTCTGGTAGCAAGATAAAAGCCAGCATTCCTCAGGAATTGGATCTGATTTTCCAAAGGGAGTCATTTCCCTTACCTCTGGCAGAAGGGACATATAGCTCTCCACTGGCATACACCTGTAGCTGCATAACAAAACCCATGGGGCCTCCAGGCTTCCACAGTCCCTATTCACAAGTATTTGTTATACATATCCAAGGCCCCACAAAAGGCCCCTGGCCCTTCCCTCCCCACAGCTACTGGCCTTCCTTATAGCCTGCTATTCTCTGGATGGCCACACTGGCTCTCTCTTGCTAGCCTCTTAACTCTTACACTGTGTACTGTTCTCCCTTCTCTCACAGACAGCCCTGGGCACGTCCAGTCTGCTGCTGCTTCTCTCTGCTCTCTCTTATTCACAATAAAAACCTTAACCATACAATGACATGGTCGCACCAGCAGTGCCTTTACTGTGCTCCCTTGCATACACACACTGACTGACTATCTGGAATTCTTCCCCAATTTTCTCCAACTAGTAAAGGAAATGGAGGGAATAACCATGTTTTTATAGTCTAATATTTCAAAGAGCCACAATATACTAAATATTTATTTTGAATTTAAAAGAAATCCAAGCAGCAAAAAAAAAAAAAAAAAAAAAAAAAAGCAAAAAAAAAAAAAGCTGCCCACAAAACAC
Organism: Onychomys torridus; assembly: GCF_903995425.1. Lineage (NCBI taxonomy): Eukaryota > Metazoa > Chordata > Mammalia > Rodentia > Cricetidae > Onychomys > Onychomys torridus. The sequence continues at coordinate 44,106,716 of NC_050456.1, forward strand.
TTGGCAGGTTTGCTTATTTCACTCACCTCAGAGGTCACACTTCCGACAATGCTTCTTGTTTGATCTGGTTTGAGTTTCATGACAAGATCTCATGTAGTGCAGACTGGCCTACAACTCATTATGTAGCCCAAGGATAACCTGATCTTCTGATCCTCCTGCCTCCACTTCCTAAATGCTGGGATTACACGTGTCTGCTACCCATATTGTGCTTATGGCATCCATTTCTTTTGTGCAAGTTTAGCCTAGATGTCACTCAGATTCATAAAAGGTCTGGAGTACTAAGCTTATGCTAGGGCCAGCAAGATGGCTCAGTGGGTGAAGATGCTTGTTATACAAGCCTGATGGTCTGAGAAGAGGAAAGAAGCAACTCTAGGGGGGCTGGAGAGATGGCTCAGAGGTTAAGAGCTCTGACTGCTCTTCCAGAGGTCCTGAGTTCAATTCCCAGCAACCACATGGTGGCTCACAACCATCTGTAATAAGATCTGGTACCCTCTACTGTATACATGATAAATAAATCTTTAAAAAAAAAAAATCAACTCTACAAAGACTTCCATACATGTGTGCTCTCTCTGTAGTCATCCCCCCCCCCCCCCCCCCCCCCGCCACCACCCCGGCATCTATCTCTCTCTCTCTCTCTCTCTCTCTCTCTCTCTCTCTCTCTCTCACACATGCGCGTACACACACACACACACACACACACACACACACACACGTTTTTAAAAAGCACACTGGCAACTATGAAATGCGAATACCCTCCTCCCCTCCTTCCTTATTTATATGTAAACAAAGAATCAGGTATTTCTATTTTGTACTAGGGAAGTAATAATCTGTTACTGCCTGTGGGACTGTGCACACACTGACCACATTTCTAATGGAAATGTCCTCAAAGGCATTTCTTCAAGAACTGTCCTGATGACATTCAGTTATAGCACCTCTCTTCCTTAAACCCACTCAACTTCACACCCCCTCTTTTCTCAGATTCTTAAAGCATTTCTACTAGGAAACGATTTTTACCACTGTGCTCATGAGTAGAAACATGTAGGTTTCTACAAATAGTAGGTTATCTCACAAATCCTAAAACAAACATTCTCTATTCTTAGATTACACACACAAACATGTCCATGCACAAATAAATATCTATGATGTAGATGTATCACTATTATATTTTGGGTTGCATGCCTGTAACCCACTCATATACACTGTAAAAGCCTATACAGTGTCTACCAACAGCACTGTTTCAGGATATCTGATCACACTGTGACACCCTGAGACTATTAATAAAGTTAACCCTGTTAATAAAGTTTACCTTGAATCAGGGGGCGGAGCCAGCGACTAGCTGACTGGAATTAGCCATAGAGAAGCCAGCAATTTGGACAAAGAAGATGCACAGGAAGGAAAGGGTGGGGTCTCAGGTTTGGTGCTTCTTTTTGGTTTGGGAGGAGTTAAGAGATATGTCTCTTGCTGGGTCTCTGGCCAAAAAGCAAGGTCAGCTGGTTGCTTGTTCTTTCTTGGCCATTCCTGCTTTCCTGCCTCCTCCTTCCCTACCACCCCATAGGCCAATGCCCTGAGCCTGGCATCAGTACAGAAACCCGTTAGTCCCATCTACTCAGAGACCAAGGTACGAGTGCTAACATTAGGCCTCTGTACTGACCTACTGTCAGGGACCTGACAGGACAGGTCACCAACTACTCCCTGTGTGCATGCACTGCGTCCCTTTATAAAAGGCAAGCCCCACCCACCTCTCCCCACCCCGCCCCTCCCTCCAATAAACATCCCAAGAGAGCTCTGTTGCATGGTGTGACTTTCTGGTGCCCCTTGGCTCTAACCTGCCAAGGTCGCCTTCCCTCACCCTTAAGCTACAACACTGGTACCGAGACTGGCAGGCTCTCCTGGTGGCTTCTCCTGCCCACCAGCAGTTTGAGACACACTGGGACCCTGGACCCAGTCTACCTGCAACAGGCTCACTTTCCAACTAACGAATCGCTGGGCACTCCACCCAACACGGGCAAGGATTGGTAAATTCCCCTTCTCCAGGTTGGCTTGTTCTTCCCTAGATCCATGGGAGTTACCATTGAGCTTCAGGCATCCCTCTGGTGTCCTTGGAGGCAAAGGAACACCCAACCACAGTCTTTAAGGATATGGTTGGCCCTCTTTGCCACCACGTACCCCTGGCCATTTCCCATGAGTGAGGCTTACTCTCTTGCGCTTGGTTTTTCCGCCTTTTGGCCCCGCCCACAAGCCCTGGTACCAGGCAACCAAGTCTCTCTCGGATCTAAGAGCCTTCAGCTCCCATTCTTTCCTGAGGACTTACTGAACAGCTTGTTCCCATTCAATCCAATCCTCCCTGGATTCCTGGGACCCTAGGAACTTCAGGCCTTTGGATCTTATTTCTCTATCTCACTCATGGGAACTGTACCCTTCCACCATACAAACCTCTACACCTAGCACCTGACTTAAGAGCTTAACTTATCTGCCTTTGCAGTCAAATCTGGTCCCAATACCCCTCAGATATCAACCCAAATTGCCACTGACTGGCACCCTATTTCCCAATATTTTACAGGACCTTTGCAACTTCTGCCAGTGATCAGATAGATGGAAGGGTACCCTATGTCCAAGCTTTCTCAAATCTTCGCTCCAAGCCCTCCCTCTGCTCTTTCTTCCTGTTCCTCTACTCAGCTCCTTCTAGGTGTATATCCCTTTAAATTAAGTGAACTCTCTCAAACAGGGGGAAAAAAACAAAAACTGGGGTCTTAAAGATCTAACTCTGCTTCTTTCATTAAAGAATTCTAATGCTGATTTCTGCAGCCGCAGCAGCAGCAGCCTGCCTCTGCTGCCAAAGCAGGTATGTCACTCATACACATAACTCTTAAAAAGCAAGATAAAACACAAAACCAGAACACACTGCCATTTCTCTAAGGCAGCCAATCAAACACAGTCCTTGGAAGTGAAGGTAATAGTAGCTCCTCAGGTCCTCAGGACCCTTTCAGAGACGCCAGCTCGAAGCACAGGGGTGGGATGGAAAAGACTGCCTCTGTACTGAGTCTTTCAGTTAGGTCTTCCACCTAACGACTGGACAGCAGACACGAGTTCACAGAAAAAAAGAAAATCACCGTCCTCGGTGCCAATAATATGGGCACTTAAAAACTGATTTAATGGTTTCTGAAAAGCAACTGAGCAACCAATGTTTAAAGCTGGGAGATATATCTATGTTCTAAGGGGTTTATTGTTGTTTTGAGACACAATTTCACACTAAGGCTCAAGATGGTGTTGCTGAAATTCCTTCCCTAAGGGACATGTAAACAATGTCTTCCCTCTCCCTAAGATTCCAACAACAAACCAAGTTATGATACCACCAAAGTTCATCCTGGGGTGCCAATGGGTTTACTGGGCTTGCTCATTTACTTCCAGGAGGATGGGTAACCCCCAAAGACCACACTGGAAAGTCTTTACCCAGCAGACTTTCCCATAGCCACACAAATGGAGCTCCACCCACCTACCCAAATCACCTCTGACTTATGCTCTAGTCCCTCCCCCCAGGTCATGTGAAATAAGACCAGAAATACATGCAGCAGGTGGTGTAGGCTGCCTGGATACCAGAGTCACGTGACCCTCCCCACCTTTCATTCTATGAGGGAATGTCAACAGTCAACAAGTCCAGTTTGGATGGTCTTTTTATGTTTATTTGTTTTGGGGTTTTTTGTTTGTTTGCTTGCTTGCTTGTTGTTGTTTTTGTTTTTGTAGCCCTGGCTGTCCTGGAACTCAATCTGTAGACCAGGCTGATCTCAAACTGCCGCTGCCTCCCATAAACTGGGAATAAAGGTGTGCGCCACCACACCCAGCTTTGGGGTTGTCTTTCCGCAAGCAGGCACAGCTGAACTTACAAAAACGATAGCCGTTTCATTAAGAGTCCATCCTGCACAACAGATGAACTCACTACATAGTCCAGGCTGGCCTTGAACCGCCTACCACTCTCTTATCTCAGCCTCTCAGGTGCTGAAATTACAGGCATGAGCCACCATGGCCAGCCTATGTTTTAGGTTTCAATTTTTAGGTTTTTAATGTTTTTACGTTTTTTTCCTTCATACTTCACAGACTAGTCTTTCAGCTTTCAAACATCTTTAAACACAACACTAAATTCAATCATAATATATACTATTTATTATATCAAAGAATCTTTCCTATAACTACATACTTTTTATTTTGAGACAGGTCTACCTAAAATGTGAAAGCTAGTGTTGGATAAAGCTTGAACTCACATCCTCTTACCTCTGCTTCCCAGGCACCTGAGATTAGGCCTGGCTTAGAAATTCTTAAATCCTGTATGTATTTTATGTCTGTGCCTTCCATCATATTCTTTTGTGGAGCACTGATAACCAAGGAAACAAAGTGGATACAAAAGCAGACACAAAAGCTAGAGGGAAAACTTCAGCCTAGACCTCAATTACCTAGAAACCTGCTGCTCTGGGATGGCACGCTCAGCCATTCTCTGTTGCTCTATGGTATGACTTACAGTGCTCACTACACCACTGCAGGAACTTCAGATATATCTAAATGAACAGTGCACTGAATGTTCACACTTTCATGCAGGCCTTACATGATAACCAAAACCTACATTGTTTTGGAAAAAGAATACAATATCTTATTTTCTAATGGAAAACTAATTTTATAAAACTGCTGCTTCCAGTTGAGAATTCAAAACTTGATGTTTCTTTTACTTGGAGACTGAAGATATGTGACTGAATATATATGTGGTCCTTTGGAAGTCGCCACTAAACAAGCAGGATTCCATGTCGTTATGGCTCTGAAGCCTCTTATGAAGGTTTTTAAAGAGTCATAACAGGTTTCAATTAACCCTATGTAAAGAATCTGGCTTTTTAAAAGGGTCTTCAACTCCCCAAGCCTCTTCACTGAGAATGCAATTAGGATAGCCACAGCAGTTGGGTTTCTCTGAGCTAGCCCAGGCCAACTGCAAACATAAAAAGCAGTATAGGAATAGCTATGTACGCTCCCTGCATCACTAAGTGCTTCATTTTGTTTGGAGAGTATTTTGTTTATATATGGGGTGGAGACTGGAGCTAAGTGTTTGTTTTACTTCTGCAATTGGGCAGAAAAGTACTTATTGGTTAAGTAATGACAGCCAGTTCTTACAGCTTAGAAACTCCAAAGAGCCTTACCAAAACCCAAAGTTAAGTCTTTAGGCTCTTTCCTCTATAGCCTCAGAGAAAACACTGAGGTTTCATTCTGTCAGACTCACCTAATCTTGCCTGTGTGTATGAGAGCAAAACACCAGGGAAGGTGGCTGCAAATAGCACCAGTCTCCCAGAGTAGCCAGCTGCTGTAGATCTAGTATCCTGACGCAGAAGGTAAGTCTGGTAAACAGCCAAACAAAATGGGGCAGGCTGTGTTCAAGGAAAGGCAACAGACAGCTCTACCATGGAACACCACAACGCCTCCTTTCCATCACTATAACCAACATCGGAAATCATTTATAAAGACAAACAAGTAAACTTGCCTCAAAGATCTGCAAGTTTCATTTCATAACTCAATGGCCACATTGCTGTGGAGCCCATGGAGAGGCATCATGCCAAAATGCACAGGGCAGCAAAAGCACTCACCTCATGGCCAGGAAGCAAAACTAGAAGGAAGGAAGGGGCTACGTCCCCATAATCTGCTTGGATGGCACACCCCAATGACCCAAAGACTCCCTACTAGGCCCCACCATCTTAAAACTTCCATCCACCTCCCGGTTGTACTATTCTGAGGCGGGGAAAGCCTTTATCACACACATCTTTGGGGATGTTTAAGATCCAAACTACAGTACCAGGATTATGAACTTCATGCTAGTGATAATCTCAACCTGGTCATTCTAAATGGTGGGGACTGCTCTGGCATGTCTACTAAATGCCAATACAACCCCTACTCTCCCACCCTCCCTACATGCTCCCCTACATAACAGTCTAGACTTTGACGATTGTCCTTTACAGGTCAAAGCATCCCTACCAGTAAGTACTGCTGGCAAAATGGCATAATGTGGAAATGACACCCCAGAACCAAAGGCCCATTAAGAGACAATTATTTCCTTCTGGTCAAGAGAATAAGACCTCTGGCCTGGGTCGAGCCCTAACGTTCCAGTTAGGCACAGGACCACCCCTTAGATACTGAGTTTACCTTAAGCCATGATAAAGAGGTAGGTGGAATAATTATCCCCTTAATGAAAGTATGTGCTTTTCCTTCCCAGAATTCCCACCTCCTAGCACAATCAGGCAGCTATGTAAGTTTGCCTACTTGTCTGAATCACTCAAAAAAGCATGGTGTTTTCTTTTTTTCTATGTCTCTTCTAAGCATGCTTTCTCTGGTACTTTGGGCTTTCTTATTCTTTCTCTAAAGCTCCCCTCTCTCATGTGGTTGCTAGTCTGCCATGTAGGCTGGCTGACCTCCATAACAACTTAACTTAAAAATCATGCCCCCTCCCCCTAAATCTTTCTCAGTCTCCTCCAGGCAGCTGCTGAAATTTATAGCTTGCCTGCCCTGGGATTTCCTTTTAAATTCTAATAAATTTGTCCGTGAGCTTCTATGAGTCCATTCTTAAATCTTTTATTATTGCATCTAAAAACCCCCAAGAAGGGTTCCTGATTTTCAAAGTATCATTTGGCAACCAAAAAAGTACTCCCCAAAATTTCCAGTAACAGAGAACTGACTCCCAGATGCTGTGGGGTGTTCTGTATGTCAAATTTGTTGATTGGTTAAAATAAATAAAGTGCTGATTGGCCAGTAGCCAGGCAGGAAGGATAGGGTAGGCAGGACAAGGTGGAGGAGAATGCTGGGAAATGAAGGCTGGGGCAGGGAGATACTGCAGCCGCCGCCATGACAAGAAAGAGATAAGGTACTGGTAAGCCACAAGCCACGTGGCAAAGTATAGATTTCTAGAAACGGGCTGAATATAAGAGTAAGAGCTAGACAATGGTAGGCCTGAGCTAATGGCCAAGCAGTTTAAATAATATAAATGTCTGTGTGTTTATTTTACAAGTGGGTTGTTGGACTAACAGGGTTTGGTGTGGGGCTGGAGAGAAGGTCTCCAACAACACCCAGAGGTTGCCCTTTGACTCAGACACACATACACACAAAAATGGGAGATTGTGATATTTATTTTTTAAGTATTTGAGTGTTTGGCCTGCATGTTTGTCTGTGCAGCACATGTGTGAAATGTCTGTGGAAGCCAGAAGATATCCTTGTATCCCCTGGAGCTGGAGTTTCAGACAGCTGTGAGCGGCCACGGGGTGCTGGGAAGGGAACCAAGGACCTCTGGAGAGAATTTAGAGCTCTTGACCACTGAGCCATCTCTCCAGCCCCCAATTTTTTTAATTAAAAAAAAAAAAAATCAAACGTGTGAAGGTAGGTGAGATGGCTCAGCAGGTCAAGGCATTTGACACTAAGACTGACCACATGAATTCAATCCCTGGGGCCACACAGTGGAAGGAGAGGATCAACTTCTGTAAATTGCCCTCAGACCCCTTAATGTACCATATATAAATGTAACTTTAAAAAAAATCCCCCAATGCATGGTTGTCCACACATGGGTTCTAAGCCAACCTGATCTACATAACCAGTCTCAGCCAAGCCATATAAGATCATCTCAAAAAACAAAACAAACAAAACCCACTGACAGAAGAAAAAAAAAAAAATCACCTGCTAACAGACTGCTGCATCAGCAGCCTAATCGAGAGCAGCCTGCCCTGACAGGTGACAGACAAACTGCATTCAAGTAGGTCATCATGTACTCAAGATAAAGTATTTCTCACAAAACATGTGATAATACGAGGCTGGAGAGATGGCTCAGAGGTTAAGAGCACTTACTGCTCTTTCAGAGTTCCTGAGTTCAATTCCCAGCACCCACATGATGGCTCACAACCATCTATAATGAGATCTGGTTCCCTCTTCTGGCATGCAGGAATACATGCAGTCAGAACACTGTATGCATAATAAATAAAATATCTTTTTTAAAAATGTGATAATACAGAACATGAGCAAAACACTCTGGGTTACTTGCCAAACAAGCTCCAAATGGTGCAGGGTTCTTCACATGCAGTGGAAGTGGTGCTACCTGCCTCGGTCTCTCCTTCTGTCTACCAACTTTCAAATCCCATTAACCAGTGATGATGGTCAATTACTCAGAAGACATAAGATAAAGGTTATCTTTTGGAAAATGTGCTTTTGGGTTAGAAATGTATCTCAGTTGGAAAAGTACTTGACTGACATGCATAAAGCCCTGTGTTCAAGGCCCAGCATTATATAAACCAGGTGTTAGCATATGCCCGCAATATCAGCACTTAGGAGATAGCCATCCTTACTTATCTGCACAGCAAGTTCCAGACTAGCCTACATTACACGAGACTTTATCTCAAAAAAAGAAAGAAAGAAAAAGTATGTGTGTGTGACATTTGTAAGGCATGTTAGTGAACCTACACTGAGAAGTCAGAGGCAGAACTGCTGCAAGTTTGAGGCCAACTTTTCTACATAGAAAGTTACAATCCAGATACATTTAGGGGGAAAAAATGCCATTGAGGTGCCTCAGGTAAAGGTACTCATAGCCCAGTCCTAGTGACCTAACTTTAATCCCCAGAACCCACTAAAAAGCAGAAGGTGAGAAATGATTCCACAGAGTTCTCATCTGACCCCCACATGTACATGTGGCACACATGCCTACATCCATACACTATACACTCACACAACAGTAATAAAGAACTGCAGCTGCGGAATATTGTTCTGTATACTGTGAATGTGTGTTGCTCTGATTGGTTGGTAAATAAAATGCTGACTGGCCAATAGCCGGGCAGGAAGTATAGGCAGGGCAAGCAGAAGAGGGGAATTCTGGGAAGAGGAAGGCTGAGTAAGGAGTCATCAGCCAGACACAGAGGAAGCAAGATGACAAGGCAGAACTGAGAAAAGGTAACAAGCCACATGGCTAAACATAGATAAGAATTATGGGTTAATTTAAGTGTAAGAGCTACTCAGTAATAAGCCTGAGCTAATGGCCAGGCAGTTATAATTAATATAAGCCTCTGTGTGTTTACTTGGGGGACACAAGCAGGAAAGACTTGTCTGGACCGCTGGCCGGGCAGGACACAGGAAAACTTCCAACTACAAACTGCACACAATAGTAATAACTGCTTTTTAAAGATGTTTCCACAACAAAAAATTAGATGCCACTTCAATCTACAAACCTGAACAGGCTGGAGGGATCAGGCCCGATACACTCAGACACCTTGTCTAACAATGAAACTGCTCCCTGGTATTAGTCAGCATCTACCTACACACACACACACACACACACACACACACACACACACACACAGGCTAGATTCCTCTTCTAGGACTTTATCCTACAACTCTATCACCTATGCACACATTGAAATATCCACTAAACAGTTCCTCTCAGTGTTCTTTACAACAGAAACAAACTAGAAATAACCCAATAATTTTCAGTAAGTTACTGTATGTTCACATACTGGAAAACTGTATAGACTCTAATTTTAAAAAATTAAAAAAAAAAAAAACTTTTAAGTGGGAAAGAATATCCCCCTATAGGTACTTATAGTGAGTATACAACTACCATCTTATTTTTATAAAATATAAACATGTATATACATATATGCAGACAGAGAATAAAATCTTTTTTTCTTTTTTCTTTCCTTTTTTTTTTTTTTTTTTTTTTGGTTTTTCGAGACAGGGTTTCTCTGTGTAGCTTTGCACCTTCCCTGGAACTCACTCGGTAGCCCAGGCTGGCCTCGAACTCACAAAGATCCACCTGCCTCTGCCTTGAGAGTGCTGGGATTAAAGGCGTGCGCCACCACCACCCAGCGAAAAAAATCTTAAAATGTTGTTGTTTTGACCAGTATATGTATTTTCCAAGGTCCAAACTTTAAACTTCAAACTGTCTTCATTGTTCAAACTTGTCTCATTTTCATTTTGTTACATCAAGCATTTTTGAATTATTCTATGCTATATATAGGATGTAATATCACTATCCACCATCAATATGACAGTGCTGAGCTCTCAAAAGTGAGCCACTGAAGATATAACTGAATACACCAAGTCATCCTCCAAGAACCAAGAACCTTCCTCGCTGCCCTCTTGAACCTTAGCCCATCATCAGTTAAGAATACGTAAAGACCCTGGGCCTGGCTATATAGCAAGTGTGAGGCCAAGAGTGCAGTTCAATGGTAGAGAGCTGGCATAGCATGCCCTGGCCACAGAGTAAATCCCCAGTGTATGTGGAGGGAGAGAAATTTAAATTAGCAGAATGTTTGTTTTTAATAACTGCTTAATAAATAATTTATACTTCAATAGAATCTTTGCATATAAACTTAGATTTACATGATTCCTTTTTTATCCAATTTATTGACCAAAAAGACCAAAATTTATTGATATGGCTTTTCTTTTCCTATTTAAATCTTGAGAGAATAATCAAAGCCAAATGTCCAAAAGATTGACAAACCTGACGATTAACAAAATTTAAATCTCTAGATATGAAATAACTGTTTTATCAAGACACCCAGTAAAGCCAGGCAGTGGTGGCGCACGCCTTTAATCCCAGCACTTGGGAGGCAGAGGCAGGTGGATCTCTGTGAGTTCGAGGCCAGCCTGGACTACAGAGCAAGTTCCAGGACAGACTCCAAAGCTACACAGAGAAACCCTGTCTCGAAAAACCAAAAGACACACAAGTAAAAACACAGTATTCCAAGGGGTTTTTCTGGTTCTAAAATACACAGGCTGACACACTTCAACACAAAATGTCAGACACTTACCATAATAGCTGTGGCCTTTAAACTGCCCAGCACCCCTCCCCTGCCCCAACTCTAGCCAGTTTAACTGCTTCTAAATAGAACATTCTAAACTGCTAAAAATAAACATCACTATTCCCTCCTGCTTGTTTTGCCATTTTTCTATGACATTTTGACCTTTATTCAGGCTGCTATCATCACAAACATACAATGCCTATCTGATACCATTTCAAGGCATGTTATAGAGATGCATAAATGTGAAAGTCTTTCCTTTTCCATTGAAAGAGTAAGGAGAAGGAACTTCAAACACCTCATCCGCTTAGAGCCGTAGGTCCAAACTGGCTCCAAGAGACTTCACAAAACTGGGCTCCCCACCAAAACGCCACAGGGTTCTCTTCCTTGAGTCCAGCACTGTCTCTGCAGCAGGCACATCCCACCCCAAAGGAACTAACAACTACACTTAGTGGTACACACCAATAACCCCAGCACTTGGGAGGTGGAGGCAGGAGACTAGAAATTCAAGTCTAAACCCGGCAGCAGTGGAGCACGCCTTTAATCCTAGCACTTGGGAGGCAGAGCCAGGCGGATCTCTGTGAGTTCGAGGCCAGCCTGGGCTACAGAAGCGAGATCCAGGACAGGCACCAAAGCTACACAGAGAAACCCTGTCTCAAAAAACAAAGAAGTTCAAGTTTAGCCTGGACTACAGAAAATTTTGTCTCAAAATAAAACAAACAAATAATAATATCCTTCTGGAACTGGCTTAAACATTGATACTATACATAAATTTATATAGATATATATATATGACATAAAGCTGAAACTCTCCAAGGGAACAATGGAGGCTAATGGGATGGGGAAGGGGATATGGGGGCAGGGGAACATGTTCACAAGTATCTATGAAAATGTCCTTATGAAACCCAGGACCCATGCCAACTTTACAGTTTAAAAAAAAAAAAGAAGGCTCTAAAGAATACTGAATAAGCAATTTAAATATAAAAAATGTGCTCAGTTTCCCAGGAGATCAGCAAAAGCTATCACATGGCATACTCCTAATCTGGCCAGAAGCACTCAGTGTTTTCATCTAGTAGCTCATTTAATACTTCCTTTGTCATAAACATCAACAAATGTCACTTTCATATTTACCTTAAAGGTAACATATTTGGTGTTTGGTAAAGTTTTGGGTAACTACTGACTCTGCTAACTGAGTTAAGCAAAACTCATCACCCTATCAGAAACCAAATTGCAATCTTTTCTTTGGAAGAGCATTTTTAAGTAGAATGAAAGGGTCTGTGGTGGTTTGAATGTGATGATCACCTCCCCAAAAATCTTGGGCATTTGAATATTTGGTTAGAAGGTGTGTTACTGGGGGTGGGCTCACAGTTTCAAAAGCCTCCTTCTATGCCCAGCATTCTCCAGGGTTCCACTTGGTGGGCTAGGATGTGAGCTCTCAGGTAATGGTGCTCCCCAATGTGGTGGGGATGGAGTCTTCTTATCCCTCTGGAACTGTAGACCCCTCTATACAGGTTGCCTTGGTCCTTGTGTTTATCACAGCAACGAGTGACGAAGACAGAACTCAGGGCTTATTTTCAATGACTCTTGTTCTGTCGTAACTCTTTCACTACTGGCTGCATTCTGTGAAAAAGCCAAAGTCGGCTAAGTTCTCTCAACGCTGCTTACAACAGAACTACCACATACATGCATACTTGTAAACAAAGGTATGAGGCCAGGTGCCCCTCGACCATTTCACTGATTTCTTGCCATGGTTTTAGGGAAAGGTGTTTCTTAAACTTTCCAAATACGAACCTTGAAAAGATTTTAGAAGACCCCTAGATCTTTACACAATAATAACTGTATTATAAATTTTATGAATGCTAAGTGTTGTAAACAGAAATGTTCTTAACTCATGAGTCCCTATGTACATTTATAGAATGCTAATACATTCACATCCAACACCTCACATTTATTTAGTCTGTAATTTAAGGGTATGTTTTAGATGGATGACTGACCCTTATAAAAACTTCCCATAGCACTGCAGCTTTTGTGGCCCTAATTGAGTAGAATTTCAGAATATGAGATAGAAAACTACCTAGCTACATGCATAATCCTTTACTCTCATAAGACTACAATTCTATTATTTTGTCACAAAATAATTTATATATAGGCACTTACTTTATAGGTAATTGATTGAAGGGGAGGAGTTGTGTCTCATGTAACCCTGACTGATATGTACATAGAGAATGGCCTTGAACTCTGGTCCTCCTACTTGTCTATACTTCCCAAAAATTAGGATACAGCTGTGTGCCACCACTCGTGACTTTTATACATAATTTTTACAGAGCTAGAACCACTCATTAAAAAAAAAAAAGAAGAAGAAAAGAAAGAAAGAAAAGAAAACCCTCAGGGCACAGAATTGCTAAAATTTTGAAGGTATCAAGAATTGTCAAGGTATCAAGTTAACTGAAAAAGAGAATACACAAGATGGCAAAAATGGAAAAATATACCAGTATGTAACATAAGTTGAAGGGCTGTGGAATCAACAATGGAAAAGGGTACAGCAAAAACATCCATTTAGACATCTGTTCCACAGACTTCCTTCCCTACTGGTGCAGAGAACTCATCAGTGGTTGGTGGAAGGGAGGGCCACTAGGCCGTATCCCCCAACCTTCTGAAACAGGGTCTCATTAAGTTCTACAAGCTAGCCTAAACTCACTCTAGCTCATGCAAGCCTCCCAAAATAGCTGGGATTCCAGGCATATGCCACTCATCTGCTTCTTGTCACCAGGAGAAATGAGCCAAGCAGCTCTCCTCTGGATGAGCTCCACAGATATTCTAGGCCAACTGCCTTCAGTTACAGATGCGGAAACCGTGACCCAGAAAGGGTAAATGCCATTTACAAGGAAGCTTAGCAGAGAGGTACAAGTCTTGTCTCCAGATTTCTGGTTCTGAGCCCGTGGCTCCAGTTTTTGTCTGGCATTCTGCAATCCCTCTCACATGTTTGGTTCTAGATGTGATAAGCATTTATGTTGAACCTTAACTTGAAAATGCACTGTTATTTTCAACAGTTTCTTTGAAGTCCCCCATCAATCACTCAAATGAAACTTTGGCCATTTTGTAGATGGTAATGATGGGAATGTTTTGGACACCATGAGTTTTTCTTAAAGAATGTAAGACATCCTTGATCTTGGGGGGAAAAATTCTAAAAGGGAAAGTATGTTTTGCTCTTTTTTTTTTTTTAATTACTCTCAAAAGCAACTTTTGAGGAAACAAACTCACTATAATGAAAGAAAAACATGGCTTTCAAAACCAAATGCCCTAGATTTACTTTGACTTTAAATCAGATAAGAACATCATCTCTCATACAAAAATACTCCGAGGTGCCAAATGAGGACAAATAATTATACTGCCACAATGCTGCAGCTTTTTCTCCAGCTTAAGTCATTGTGACGGGATCGAGGACTACAGTAGAACTGGTCTGAGTAATTGTTATCTAGGTACTTGAAGGTTAACTAGCAACAACCCAGACAAATACCAACACGGAAGGCCAGGAATCAATCAGAAACGGCAGATCCTAGCCCAACAAGAGCCAAGAATCCCATTCCTTACTAGGGCCAGAGCGGCCCTGAATGTGCTCCATGTTAACTCATTTATCCACCCCACAAGCTACTGTCACCCCCACTTTACAAATCAGAGGCAGAGACAAGTTAAATGACAAATGCATGGGTGACATTTGCAAGAGGAAAAGCCACGACATAAAGCCAGTCCCTGTGCCCTACAGATTCCAGGAGAACGCTTACAAGTCACAGAACGATGGTGACGCATCTATAGAAAATGTCCAGAACACATAAACCCGAGGATGCAGAAAGCAGACTAGTAACTGCCTGAGCCCAGGAACCCGCAGTGCCTGGCAAACTTAGCTGCACACTTGCTCTCCCCTCCCCTTTTCTGTACAACACCAGGACCTTATGCATCTATGCACAGGTCTACCACTGAGTCAAGGCCATAATTTCATTTTCAGGTGATGAAAACATCCTAAATTTGGACCATGATGATGGTTATATGCTCTGAACATTCAAGAAAAACTAAAAACCTGTACACTGGGTGAAGAAAATTCCAATTAAATAAGGTAAAAATAAAAATGATAATGATGGAGGCTGTAGATGTAGCTAGCTTATTGGTAGAGTGCTTGTCTACCATGTGCAAGGCCCCAGAGTTGATCCCCAGCACTACAAAATATACTTTTTACATTTTTATAATAGATATAGAACCATGAAATAAAATATGTTTAGAATTATTTTCAAGACCATTAATACATACAAACATAGACAATACCAGCACAGGGGGCAGAAATACACAATGCTTGAAGTGGTAAAAATCGTCTCTGCAACCAAGAGGAGGGCTCACTTTTGCATCCATCTATGGGGGGTGGGGGCACTTGAGAATGAGGCTGGGGAGATAGATCAGTTAATAAAAATGCTTGCTGTGCAAGTCTGAGAGCCATGGCTTAACCCCCAAAACCCACTTAAAATGTCATATATGATGTACATCCTAGCAATCCCAGTCCTGGGAAGGTCTGAGACCAGCAGAGAGCTCTGGAGTTCATTGGCCACCATACCTAGCCTACTACACAAGCTCCACCGATGACAGAGCCTGTCTCAAACCTCAAGCTGATCCTGCAAAATGACAGCCATGGTTGACTTCTAACTTCCCACATATGCATACATACACACACACACACACACACACACACACACACACACACACACAAGGAGGGGGGACCCCAAGATGCAAAACACCAGGCTGGAGAGATGGCTCAGCAGTTAAGAGCACTGGCAGCTCTTTCAGAAGAGCCAGGTTTGGTTCCTAGCATCCACACGGCAGTTCATGACTGCCTGTAACTCCACTTCCTGAGGATCTGACACCTTCAAACCAATGCATATAAAATAAAGTTTAAAAAAAAAAGCTGAATACTTCAGTAATTCTCAAAATAGATACATGCTTTAGCAGTAATCCTCCATACCCAAGAATCCCTGTCTCATGGATCATCAAGGCACAGTGTGAGCAGGAGCTGTAAGGCTGACTAGATGCGCCACTGCTCAATGTGTCTTGACTATAAATTACCCACGAGGATGAGCTGGTTAAGTCTTACCAGGCTAATAATTACTAAGCTGGCTATGGCAGTTGTGGTGATTTACATAAAAAATGTTCCCCCCAGGCTCAGGTATTTGAACATTTGGTCCCCGGGTGGTGGCACTGTTTCAGGAAGATTCAGTCACTGAAACTGTGCTTTGAGAGTTTATTAGCATGCCTTACTTCCAATTCCTCCACTTCAAGCTTGCAGCTGAAGATGTAAGATCTCAGGTGCCTACTCCTGCGGCCATGCCTCCCTACCATGATGGATTCTTTCCCTGCGGAGCTAAGTCTAAACAAACCCTTCCTTCTCTAAAATGCTTTCTGCCCATGGTGCTTCATCACAACAACAGAAGAGTAACTAATACAACAACCAAATTCCATCCATTTGGAATCCATTTGGAGGCTGAGGGTATTGTTCGCTGATAAAACACTAGCCAGCACACGTGAAGCCCTGGGTTTGACCCCAGCACTAAAAGGAGAAACTGTCCTCAGAATTACTTTCAAGATCATGACATCACACAAACATAGACAACACTCCCCTCCCCACAAAAAACCCTAAACACACCACATCGTTTTAATTTGTACTTTTTCTGTACTCTCTTTAGGAATGCAAGATTGAGAAAAACTTAACGCCAAGGTTCTAACGGGGGGAGAGGGGGGGGGGGGGGAGAGGGGGAGGGGGGAGGGGGGGGAGGGGGGGGGGGGGCCTGGGAAATGGTTCAAGAAGTAAAGACACCTGCTGCCAGGAAGCCCAAAAACCTGGGCTGGCTCCACCGGACCCACGCGGTGGATGGAAAGAAAGAACTGATACCCACAGTTGACCTCTCACTGTCTCCTAAGCACCCCAGCATGCACACGTGAACACACAAAATATAAATAAAATTTCATTTTAAAAAATGTAAGGTTCAGCCAGGTTGTGGTGGCACACGTCTTAATATTCAGTAAGCATCAGCTGTAAGAAACTCTGCCTCAAAACATTTTTTTTTTTGAAAAACAAAGAACAGCCAAGCACAGTGGCCTTTAATCCCAGCACTTGGGAACTTCCGAGTTGGAGGCCAGCCTCATCTACAAAGCAAGTTCCAGGACAGCCAGGGCTACAGAGAAACTCTGTCTCCAAAAGCCCCTCCCTCCCACCGAAAGGTTCTAACTAAAATTTTTATAACAACTATACATTTCATAAGAGCATTCAGTCGATGTCATTTTTAGGTTAATGGGTCTTAAAATACTACTTGTAATTTTAAAGATGTATCTTTCAATCATGTGCCTGTTCTGGCTGTGTGCAGGGGAATGCAGGTGTCTGCAGAAGCTGGAGGTGTCAGATCCCCTGAAGCTGGAGTTACAAACTGTTAGGGCCGCCTGAGAACCAAACATGGTCCTCAGGATAACAGCAGGCCATCTCTCTAGTCCCTTCTAACAGTCCTTGTAGGAGAGTCAGGTATGACGCAAACATCTGGAATCCCAGTTCTTAGGCGCTAAGGCAGGAGAGCAGTCTGGAAGACCAGGCTGATCTACACACTGAGCTCCAGGACAACCAGAAGAACTACATAGATAAAGAGACCCTACCTCATTTAAAAAAAAAAAAAAGACAGCCTGGATTATACAACAAGTTCCAGGACAACCTGAGATACACAGTCAGATACTGTTTAAGAAAAAAAAAAAAGAAGAAAGAAAGAAAGGGAGAGACAGAGAGAGAGAGAAAGAGAGAGAAAAGAAAGAAAGAAAGAAAGAAAGAAAGAAAGAAAGAAAGAAAGAAAAGAAAAGAAAAGAAAAGAAAAGAAAAGAAAAGAAAAGAAAAGAAAAAAATCAACAACAATTAATACAAATGAGCCAGGCACAAACCTGTCATCCCTAAACTTGTAAGGTAGACAAGATGTCAGAAGTTCAAGGTTGTCCCTGGTTATGCTGCTAATATTCAGTAAGCATAAACTACAGGAAACCCTGCCTCAAACTTTTTTTTGAAAAACAGATAGCCCAGAATGATGGCACACATCTTTAATCC